>NC_142932.1:91724296-91736796 GCF_046866305.1 Octopus bimaculoides | reverse complement strand
CAACAACAACAAAACGAACAAATGAAAAAATAAAAAAAATTACTGATGACAAGTTGAACCAACAGCAGCATGAAGTGCTGCAGTAAAAAGCGAGAGAATAACAAAAAATATAACGACAGCAACATCAGCAACAACAACAACAACAACAACAACGCTATCAACGGTAATGGCGAAGGACGACGACGACAGCTAAATGATAAAGTGTAAATTGAAGTCACATTGACATCAATTTTAATCAATTCAAGAAAATTGCATTCTCCATCTTGTTATTTAATATTTAGCAATAAGGCGGTGATCTGGCAGAAACGTTAGAAGGCCGAGCGAAATGCTTAACGGTATTTCGTCTGCCGTTACGTTCTGAGTTCAAATTCCGCCGAGGTCGACTTTGCCTTTCATCCCTATCGGAGTCGATAAATTAGGTACCAGTTACGCACTGAGGTCGATGTAATCGACTTAATCCGTTCGTCTGTTCTTGTTTGTCCCCTCTATGTTTAGCCCCTTGTGGGCAATAAAGAAATAGGTATTTCGTCTGTCTTTATGTTCTGAGTTCAAATTCCGCCGAGATCGACTTTGCCTTTCATCCTTTCGGGGTCGATAAATTAAGTACCAGTTACGCACTGGAGTCGATGTGATCGACTTAATCCCTTTGTCCGCCCTTGTCTGTCCCCTCTATATTTAACCCCCTGTTTGCAATAAAGAAATAAATACTTAGAAATAACGAGGCGGTGAGCTGGCAGAAACGTTAGCACGCCGTGCGAAATGATTAGCAGTATTTCGTATCTTTACGTTCTGAGTTCAAATTCCGCCGAGGTCGACTTTGCCTTTCATCCTTATATCATGTTGCTCCAATCCACACACCTGGCAAAAAAAAATGAGTAACACCTGTATTCCAAAGAGCCAGTTTTGTCACATTCTGTGTCACGGTACTCATTTTATCAACCTTAAGAAAGGATTACAGGTAGAGTCGATCTTCGCGGCCTTTGAACTCAGAATGTAAAGACACGAAATACCGCTAAACATTTAGTCCGGCGTGCTAAAGTTTCTGCCAATTCACCGCTATAATAATTATTCCTTCCTACTATAGACACACGGTCTGAAATTTTGTAGGAGGAGACCCCAGTGTTTCACTAGCACTTTATTTATCGACCCCAAAACGGGTGACAGACAGTCGACCTTGGCAGAACTCGAACTCAGAAATTAAGGACGGACGAAACGCTGCTAAGCATCTTGCCCGGCGTGCTAACGATCCTGCCACCTCGCCACCTTAACGACTATATAATAATATTAGCTTCAAATTTTGGCAAAAGGCCAAAAGTTTTGGGGATTGGTGTAAGATGATTATATCGACCTCAGAATTCAACTGGTATTAATCTTATTGATTCTGAAAGGATTAAAGGTAAAGTCGACCTCGGCGGCATTTGAACTCAGAGCGTATAGAGGGACGAAATACAGCTAAGTTTTTTTTTTTTCCCTTTTTTTTTTTCGCCTAGTGTGCTAACGATTCTGCTAGCTCGCCTTCTTGCTGTCTGAATACTATTAATGATAAGTCTTTCTACGATAGGCACAGCGCCAGAAACTTGGGTTAGTGGGTAAGCCGATTACATCGATTCCAGTACTCTACTGGTATTAATTTTATCGACCCCCGAAAGAATGAAAGGTAAAGTCAATTTGAAGTCAAAGCGTAAGGCCAGACGAAATGCCGCGAAAAAGAAAGAAGAAAGAGGGAGGCGGAAGAAGAAGAAGAAGAAGAAGAAGAAGAAGAAGAAGAAGAAGAAGAAGAAGAAGAAGAAGAAGAAGAAGAAGAAGAAGAAACGAACGTTTCAAACCAAATAGAGGACAGGAAAGAAAGACAAAAAAAAAAAAAACAAAAGAAAGAAAACAAAGAATAGAGGAATAAAGGAATGAACGGGTGGACCTAATTGTGGTTCACTGTGCTATTTGTGGAAAGTAGGATATGAGGACGGCTGTTTGTTTTTTTACAGAACCGACATGAAATCTTTTAGCGCACTAAGAAATAAATTGTAAATAGATGTAAATGTCCCAAGGAAATAAAAACCAGATTGAGAAACAAATGAATAAATGAATAAATGCATAAATAACTAAATATATATAAGCAGAATAATAAACAGCCATATAAAAAAATATAATCATTGAAATAATTTTTTTCATTAAGCCTGGTTCGGGAAAGAGGATATAAGTATTATCCCTCTTAAGATAACAAAATTCAACAACAATTTTTTTAATGTCAGAAATAGTTTTTAAAAAAATAGACAACAAACTCAACAATATACTTTAATATCTTATAACTTTTTTCTTTTTATTCTGTTGTTGTTTTAATTATAAATAGCGAGTATTATTTTAATTTTTTATTTTTAGTCGAGTTGTCGTTTCGGTATTTTTTCTTTTTTATTTGTTTCAGTCATTTGACTGCGGCCATGCTGGAGCACCGCCTTTAGGTATGTGTTGTGTATTGTATATTCTATTTCAGCTTTTATTCGTTATTCTAAATTTTTATAATTATTAGTATGTATGTATGTATGTATGTATGTACGTACATATGTATGTATGTATGCATGTATGTATGTATGTTTGTATATGTGTGTGTGTGTGTATGTATGTATGTATGTGTGTACATGTGTGTGTGTGTATGTATACTCAATACTTTCAGTTTAGTAAAGTACATATCAAACTTTTATATGAAAACTGTAGACAGTAACTGCAAGCCTATACGTGTGATGTTTCTATTTACATATGTGTATACGTATATAAGTGGAGACTCATGACCTCGTGGTTAGAGCAGCGGACTCGCGGTCGAGGGATCGCGGTTTCGAATCACAGCCTGGGTGATGTGTGTATTTATGAGCGAAACACCTAAGCTCCGCGCGGCTCCGGCAGAAGGTAATGGCGAACATCTGCTGACTCTTTCGCCACATTTTTCTCTCACTCTTTCCTCCTCATCTAGCAGCTCATCTGCGACAGACCGGTCTCCTGTCCAGGTGGGGAACCTATACGCCAATGAAACCGGAAAACCGGCTCTCATGAGCCAGGTATGACTCGATAAGGAACAAACAACAATATACATACGTACATACATACACACTCACACACAAAAAGAAAATTGTATTCAGAACAAGTTATTGAATTTGTGTTCATTGAAAATCAGTATGTAACTCACTCCATTGCAATCCAGAGTTTCATGCTCTTGTGATACAGGCATGGCAGTTCGGACAATATTCAGTGAATGGGGGATGTGTCCATAACACAAAGGCTGGTCCAATACTGATTGGTCAAAGCAGCTCTACTAATTAGAATTTAGCAAACTTGTGGCGGATATGAGGCCGTATGGTTGTTTCCACTGTTTTCAAGTAAGCGAATATGTGTGACCCTGAAATATGTTCATCAACAAAGAGTTACTGTACGACGCTCGTTGAACCTTCAGTGCATACCTTTGATGCACTAAGCAGTGAATAAATCGGATGCTTGGAAGAAATCCAAAAGAAATATTTTCTGATGTCGAAAACTAGACAATACGTCTGATCCTCGGTTAATTGATATTGCAGGTTGTTTTAATATCTGGAACTTTTCAGTTAACCATAATCAGAATTTTAGGAACTATTCATGCGTGAAGTACCTTTGTCAAAATTTCTGCATGTTATCGCAATATGTTGCAATCTGCAATTCTCGTGTTTTGAAACAAAATGCGATACTGATGAACATTTTTCTTCTTTCCTCTAAATAAATATTGATGGTGTTATTAGTGACTTTGTATACGTTTACATCGAGTTCTGTACTATATCTATGAGTAGCATCTTTGGGTATTCTTCATAAAGATAATTTCCGATTATATTAGCGAATACAATCACGTCAACTCAAATCCACATTTTGCTTTCTTTATGGGACAACGCAGTGATACTTGTATATTATTTTCTCACCAAAGCCATGCAGCTGGCGCATATTATAACGTCTTGGTAAAAATGTTCCCGACAACAGATCTAAAACTCATATATTTAATCCAGTTGCAAGGGTCCTAATTGTGACTGGAGTGGAATCTTCCTTCATTAATAGTGTTATACTTTAGTGTTGTGTCGACGCCCCCAAGAGAAGTAGAATCGACCAAGACATAAATAGAGGTAGTCTGACCGTGGTAGGAGTTGCCTGACTGTGGACTGACTGTTGAGTAGCCGTCGTGTAGCGGTTGAGTAGAGATCATTCGAAGGTGCTAGATAGCAGTAGCTTGAGACATAGCATTTAGATTTTCATAAGGTTAGAACTTGCGTGTTTTATGTCATAGAGTTCGGTATCATTAAATTGGTTCTAATTAATTTTACTCTAACTCTTCTCTTCGTATATTTGATAGTATTTAATTTAATCTATCCGTAGCATTGATATTCATGAGGGATTTTTAAGCCACTGGTAATATATGGTACCAGGGATGGTGCACTCCTTGATTGGGTTAAGTATAATAAAGGTCACAAGACTGACTCTAGTAACTCTATTATATCTCTCTTTGTGTCCATCAAAGGTCATGTTTTATGTAATACGAAAGATCGTGACGTAACTTTAACTTTCAAGAGTGCATTATTATATCCAGTTGTGTCTTACTGCTAGAGATAGATGGAAAGAAAGTTCACCATAGCAATTTCAGTGAATCTGGCAGATGTTTTGTTCTCGGCTTAATAACAGTAGTAATTTAATTCTTGGGCCCTAGTCTCTTAGTACGTTAAAATTTAATATCAACAGCACTAAGAATTTGCTTGCTAAATACTCCAAAATCACTTTTAGAAGGTTTGATTAACTTGTTTTGGGGACTGAAAATGTCGTTGACGACTAAAAACGATAACAAGTTTGCGCAAAATGATACCGTTTTCTAATTTTAACACAGAAGGTAAAATTTTATCATTTCAGAATTTTTTATAGAATGATAAATAATAATATTATTTACCAGAGATTTTTTTAATGTACAACGCTGTTTATATATAGCTGTGTATACCCACACACCCGTGTTTATGTGCGCACACACGCGCCTATACAGATATATATGTGTTTGTATTTATGAATATAGTGTTGCACTTTTGCGCTTATAAATAAAAAGAAAGTACTTAATATACATAAAAAATAGTGTGTATATCTGAGAAGCTGAAACGTCTAAATCTGTAACTGTGTTTTACGCTGACAGCTATATGACAGCTTGCTGCATCACAGTAGACACATCGTAAGACGCTTTAAATGTTTGGCGATAGAGATTTCTTTAATAGTCTTCCGCCACAAAATGAAAAGAAGAAACGTTATACAATGAAGCAATATTCTCTTTTACTGCCACAGACAAAATATGTCCTATATTTATCTATACACATACAAAAATAAATGATATTTCCATAGCAATATTCTATGTGTAATACTAGACCTGAAAACAAATGCGATGACTATTGCTAATGAAGCATTTGTATTGATAATTAACTGAATGTTATTTTCTGTCATAGTATGGCTGTCATTCAAAGCATAGCAAATGCATTCTATGTGAAATACACTATTTTAGCCATTTCTTATTTGGAAATTTCTCCATAAATATCGAAGGATGGATTTAAGGTTTGTGAATAGATAAAAACCTACGTTACAGATTTACTTCAGCAGAGATTAAGCTATGCAGTAATCATTCATTACCATGATGGTGGTCGAGCCTTTTATGTGAATTAAGACTGGCTACAAACCGGAAGTTGTAAGGAAGCGGTTCATAGCCGTATGCAAAGAAATGGATTAAAATATAACAGTAGATATAAATGTAAGTACAATTAATTTCTTAAATATAAGTATAGATTTAGATACCGGTAAATACTACCCCTCAAGCAGACCTAACTGCAGCATATTAATAAAGATTCTAACAATCCTAAGTAATCCTTACAAGCACATCCATCTTACCCTTTCATGATGTTCATAATTATGATGATGCATTAAAATACAGAGGCTTCAAAGTTAAAATACATTAGGGAGAATTTACGAAAAAAAAACCAACAGACAAAGACAGGTGGTGTAAACAACAAATGGACGTATTAGTTTAACGCTCGGGAATAGAGAAAGTCATTGACGTTTCGAGCTACGCTCTTCAACTGAAAGGAACACAAAGAAATAAGGAGAGAAACAAGGAGAAAAAAATATAAATGTAGTGGTCAGCTATCTATCATGGCGAATGCCGGACAGAAGGTTCACACAGGAGAGCTAATACAAAAACACATACATAACCACATAAATACAAACAGGAAACGAAATGTTATATGATGCAATCTTCCATACACTTTGTTCCATGATGTCAAGGTTTTTCTAAACTTTACATATACGTATTTCTCTGAGTTTCTTATTTATAATAACTACTTAATTAGAGATGGCGTCAAGATGGACTACAGTTGAATTAGAATCTTCGCTGCTTCCACACAACGGAGATAAACCTTTTAGTATTAACATGCAAAACTACAAGATGTAATTGCAACAATCCTAACATTTCTGAGAACTGCATGTGTCATTCCGAAGTATTAGTTCTTCAAACAAAGACGCAGGAGTGGCTGTGTGGTAAGTAGTTTGGTTACGAACCACATGGTTCCGGGTTCAGTCCCACTGCGTGGCATCTTGGGCAAATGTCTTCTACTGTAGCCTCGGGCCGACCAAAGCCTTGTGAGTGGATTTGGTAGATGGAAACTGAAAGAAGCCCGTCGTATATATGTATATATATATATATATATATATATATATATATATATATATATATATATATATATATATATATATATGTGTGTGTGTGTGTGTGTGTGTGTGTGTGTGTGTGTATGTCTGTGTGTCTGTGTTTATCCTCCTAGCATTGCTTGACAACCGATGGTGGTGTGTTTATGTCTCTGTAACTTAACGTTTCGGCAAAATAGACCGATAGAATAAGTACTAGGCTAACAAAGAATAAATCCCGGGGTCGATATGCTCGACTAAAGGCGGTGCTCCAGCATGGCCGCAGTCAAATGACTGAAACAAATAAAAGAGAGTAAAAAAGAGAGTAAAGACAGTGAAACAAGGGCTACATTAACATTAGTGAAAACCTCTCCAAAGAAATTTAGGTAACATATGTATACATTGAGGCATTCAAAGATATGTCTCACCTTCTTACAGTTCAAACATATCTAAAGTTTAAAACATGATAATATTCACAATTATAAATTTGTGTGGTTCTTTATAGAACAAGCTTCTCCAATGAAATAATGGCTCCAGAAATTGTGATTTTTGATTCGGCAATATATAATATCCTATTACAGCTTTCTGCAATTTCGAACAAAAGATCAGAATAGACGAATCCCCATTGACATTTATATTGAATATCATTTAAGAATCGATAACTCTCAACTAGGTAAAATAGTTTTATTTACTACATTTTGTATTTGATATACGCTGAAAGATGACCATAAACACGATCATAATTATTCATTAGCATTAATACTTCATCACAAATAGCTACCTTCCTGAGTCTTGTGTATTTTATGCATATGATGTTATATGCATATGATACGATAATGAAAAAAATATATTTAGAATGTAAATATATTTAGAATGTAAATACATTTTTTAAAGTATAATCATTAAACAGATGAATGTGTAACGCCTTATTTAACTTTGGAAACATTTGAATTACAACTGCTTATATTTCGATTTATATTTCGATTGGTTTCGAAATATTTTTCATTGTATATTGTCAAGCTGCTTCTTTATTTAAATCTTTTGAATTACAGACATATAGGGGCCCAGAGTTAAGTCTAAAAAACGTACATGCATACATAAATACATACATACTTACATACATACCTACATACATACATACATACAGACAGACAAACAGACAGACAGACAAACATACAAACAGACAGACAGACAAACAGGCAGACAGGCTGGCAGACATGCATACATATATACATGCGCTCACACACACATATGCGTCTAAGTGTACATGTTAGAGTATACGTTTGTGTGTGATTGTGTATGTTTGTATATATCTATATGAGCATTTATGTATGTGTTTATAAGAGAATGTTTATTTGTATTTGTATCATGTGCACAGGCACACACGTGAACACACACGTGAGACACACACACACACACACACACACACACACACACACACACACACACACACACACACAAAGATATATGTATAATCCCTGTTTAATAAAATTAAAGATAAAGAAGGATAGAAAGAAAGAAAAGGAAACGTGAGCTAAAAAATAAATGATCCTATCGAGCCAAATAAAACACCTGGAAACCATTTTGAAATTGTTTAAAATGTATAACGCCGAGAAGAAGAAATGAAACGTAAAAGAAGAAAAATATGTATAATAAGGAAAATATGGCATGTTCTGAAATAAGCCTTAAATCGTGTTTTGGAACAACTTTTGGCTGCAGTAAATTAATAATGGAAAGGATGTATATCTGTAAACAGGAGGACGATGTTTAACTGAATGAATAGAAAGCAGAGTGTTATTAGATGATTTTCTTTTTTAAATAAGAAAAAACTATGAAGCTTTAAAACGGAAACAAAAGCAGAAATATGCGTACAGACATTTCCAAATACACGAAGTTAGGATGGAGAGGAGAATTATGTTAGAAGGTACTAACTAACCCAAGGTGTCGTGCGCTGATATCGTACTTAAAACCACGTAATTGTGAACTTCCGGAATATATGCAATTTCTAGAAGCTTCTAGAAATTGCAACTAAATTTTTTTTATGTACATGCAAATTTGAATTCGTGAGAATTTAGAAACTTGAAAGATACGTAAAATATCAATGTTTTTTTGTTTTTTTTTTCAACGGTGGCACTCCAAGTAGATAAAGCTATAAAAACGAACTTGAAAATATTGGGTTTAAAAAAGTGATTTCATTTTCGTATATGCATTTATATGTTTGTGTGCTAACGTTTTCAAGCAATGTATATTGTGATATTCTTGAAAACTTGGAAACAAATGGAACAAGTTGATGTTAAAAATTGTGATGGTGATGATAATCAGTAGTAGAAAGAACAATTGGGTGAAGGATGGGGTGCAGAAGGAAGAGGAGAAAGAAGAGGAGGATGGAGTGGAGGAAAGTGAGTAGAATAGAAGTCCTGCAAAAACTCATTTTGATTATTATGTTGTTGATGATGATGATGGTGACGACGATGACGACGATGAATGCTAAAGTTTTATAAATATCTTTAGAAAAAATCCAGATTTCCAATATCCTATTATTATCCTACAAGAAAGCCACCATCATCATCATCATCATCATCATTATCATCTTTCTCCTGCACCTTTACCTCTCCCTCCTTTCCATCCTCCCCTCCTCCTCGTCTTCGTCATCTTTGTCATCATCATCATCATCTCCATTGTCACCACTACTTCCATCATCTTCATTATCATGATCATCATCATCATCATCTTCATCATCATCATCTTCATCATTATCATCTTCGTTATGATTTTCGTCACCATTGTCATGCGCATCATTACCATCACTATCACCATAATACCATCACCATCATCATCGTCATCACCACCACCATCACCACCACCACCACCACAACCACCATCATCATCATCATCATCGCCGCCACTATCAGTATCACTATATTCTACGTCAACATTACCATCACCTTTATCATCTTTAATATTTAATACATTTCATTTCATTTCATTTTTTTTTCCAATAAACGAATCGCCTCCAGACTGTATTAATTTTTTCTAAACAGTTTGCAGTAAATTTAGAAGCTTCTGCTTTTCTTGGTTGTATTGCTGTCGCTAATACCGTTACTATTACTGCTATTGTTGTTGTTGTTGTTGTTGCTCTTGTTGCGCTTCTTCTATTGCTGTTTATGTTGGTCTCTTTTCTGTTGCATTTATTACTCCTGTCGTTGTTGCGCTACGTTCTCTTGCTAATGCTTTCGAATTTCTTTAGATTTCTTTGCTGTTTGTTGTAGCAATGATATTTTTATTTCAATGATTTGGCGTTGCTGTTTATGATTTGGCGTTGTTGTTGTATATGATAAAGATACTGCAATTACAAAAAGCAGAACTATTAATGTTCTAGTTGTTGTTGCCGTTCATTTTTGCATTTCACAATTATCTATTGTGTTTATTTCGATATTATATAAACACATTTACGTACATGCACAATATGCTTTTTTAATGTAGGCATGAAGTAACAAATAAATAAACACACATACATATACATATGTACATTGTGTATACATGTATGTGTATATATATATATATGTGTATGTGTGTGTGTGTGTAAAGAAATGTATGTATGTGCATATATGCCTTTTTGTATGTTTTCTATTATCATATTGAGTTTATGCGGGTTGACATTGTCTTGTACAGATCTAGCGCAATGTTGCTGTTTCCAACCAGATGTTTATTCTCACTGAGAAAGTTGGAATATTGTCTGAAGCAAATAATAATAAATACTGAAACACAGCAATGACCAGGTGGCAGAGTCGTTGGTGCGTCGAGAAGGTTACTTAAAGTTACTTGCTTTGAGTATTTCCTTTCTAGGTTCAAATCCCGTAGAGCTCGAGTCTGCCTTTCATCCCTCGAGAGGCGTTAAAATAAAGTACCAGTCAAGGACAGTGTGAAATGGTAATGATTAAAACACACACACGCACGCACACACACGCACACACACACACACACACACACACACACACACACACACACACAAAGCGTATATGACTTGATGAGCTGCAAAGTTATCAACGTGTGTTTTGGCCATTTCGATTCGTACAGAAACTTCGAAGAATCTATTTTTCTCTTTTTTTCATTAAATTTTATTTTTAGTTAGCCAGGAAATAAATAGGTAGCTTCCAACAGATGTTGACTTAATTAGAGCCTTTGCACGTCTAGGATTAACCACTGGGTTTAAGGGGCTAATCCTTAATATGCATCGTAGTTTCTTATCATTACAACAACAACAACATCCATCACATCTCGGCCTGTTTGCTTAATCTCGAAGCTCTCTTTTAAATTCTCGCCATCTTATACAAATTTTCAACTGCCCCACTTCTGTCAGCGTCTCTCTGCTGTCACGATCATCACAACGATGACGAAGGGCTGGGGCGGTGGCGAAGACCGCGACGTGACGACGACGACGACCACTACCACCACCACCGCCACAACCACTTACAATATCAAAAACAGATCGCTATCACCAGCACAACCACTTATACGAACAATTGAATCAGTACCATTAGCATTATCACCGCCATCAACAACACCACTACCACTACTGCCACCACCACCACCACCACCACCACCTCTGCAATATTAAAATAGACCAAGCTTCAGCCAATATTCACACCGTTTCTCAGTTCAAATTCCGCCGAGGTCGACTTTGCCTTTCATCCTTTTCGGTTCGAGAAATTAAGTACCAGCTGTGTACTAGAGTCGACTGATCCCCTCCCACAAAATTTCAGGCCTTGTGCCTAGAGTAGAAAAAAAAAAAGAATATTCACATCGTTTCATCACCGTCGACAGTCATTTACTCA
Source organism: Octopus bimaculoides (assembly GCF_046866305.1). Taxonomy (NCBI): domain Eukaryota; kingdom Metazoa; phylum Mollusca; class Cephalopoda; order Octopoda; family Octopodidae; genus Octopus; species Octopus bimaculoides. The sequence goes on along the minus strand of NC_142932.1, from coordinate 91,725,253 downwards.
TTTCTTGGGTTTATTTTGATACGTTTTGTTAATCGACATCACCGAAGTTCTCATCAACGGAATTCCCTTTCACCTTCTGCCTCATCCTTGCTTATTCGCCTCCAACAACGCCACTCCGATATCATCATTGTCATAACTACCGTTGTCGTTGTCACTATCTTCTTCTTCTTCTTCTTCTTCTTCTTCTTCTTCTTCTTCTTCTTCTTCTTCTTCTTCTTCTTCTTCTTCTCCTCCACTACCAACTTCTGTTTTTGCTCTTTCTTTCTTTGTTTCGTTCTCTCTTTTTGTCTTTCTTTTCTTTCTTTCTTTCCTCTTTCTTCTTCATCATCATCGTCATCTTCACCATCGCCATCATCATCATCACCACCACCACCACCACCACCACCACCACCACCACCAACATCATCATCATCATCATCATCATCATCATCATCATCATCATTATCATCATCACCATCATTAACACCATCTACATCATCATTGCCATCATCATTATGGTTGCTATCTGCCCCCAAATCATCAGCACTACCGTACAAGACCACCACAACTACCACCACCACCACCATTTTCCTCTTCATCCTCACGACGACGACTACCAGACATTCTTATTTCTTTACTGCCCACAAGGGGCTACACACAGAGGGGACAAACAAGGACAGACAAACGGATTAAGTCAATTATATCGACCCCAGTGCGTAACTGGTACTTATTTAATCGACCTCGAAAGGATGAAAGGCAAAGTCGACCTCGGCGGAATTTGAACTCAGAACGTAGCGGCAGACGAAATATTGCTAAGCATTTCGCCCGGCGTGCTAACGATTCTGCCAGACATTCTTATCAATATTAAACCCTCACCGCCACCATCATCCCCCTCAACCTGCTTCTATTCCTCCTCCTCCTCCTTCTACTTATCGTCATCGTCATCATCGTCATCATCATTATCATCATCATCATCAT
>NC_142932.1:91704296-91714296 GCF_046866305.1 Octopus bimaculoides | reverse complement strand
ACAGCCAACGAAAATAAATTTAACTGGGATGAAATATAAACAAAGCTAATATGAAACAGATCAACAAGATACGGAATTTATGGAAAGAACGGCGAAACATATACAGGGAGATTATACTAGAATCCAAGGAAACATTGGAATAAAGTGGTGTTCATCCCTTGTATGCTAAATGCCAAATTGCAGTAAATGTGCATTTACTTGCATCTGCATTGGAAATGCAATGAATCTTATTCATAACACTTCGGTTGCACTTGCGTCTTTTTCTTTTCTGCAGAATAAATAACATCTGTGTTATCATGAAGCATGATTCATCAGATAGAGTTGGGTCTTTATTTTGTCGAGGTCTTTCGCATTTTGTGTCCAGTTAACAGGGTTGCTGGAAGTCGGATAAACCGCCATACTATATACGTTCCAGCTCTTTACATTCTGAGTTCAAATCATGCAGAGGTCAACTCCTCTGCGTTTTATTTACTTTTTCTTTCCAAACCGTGATCGATAAAATATTTTACTAACAAACACTGGAAATTGGTTTAGTGCAATGACTACGAAATCGGAAATGATGTTTTTTAACTGCTTCATTGCGCTGGTTACATATTCTGCAATTTGGTGTTTGGATACATTTTCATTGTGGAGGCGCAATGGCCTAGTGGTTAAGGCAGCGGACTCGTGGTCACAGGATCGCGGTTTCGATTCCCAGACCGGGCGTTGTGAATGTTTATTGAACCAAAACACCTAAAGCTCCACGAGGCTCCGGCAGGGGGATGGTGGCGAACCCTGCTGTACTCTTTCACCACAACTTTCTCTCAATCTTCCTTCCTGTTTCTGCTTTGCCTGTAATTCAAAGGGTCAACCTTGTCACACTGTGTCACGCTGAATATCCCCGAGAACTACCTTAAGGGTACACTTGTCTGTGGAGTGCTCAGCCACTTGCACGTTAATTTCACGAGCAGGCTGTTGCGTTGACCGGATCAACTGGAACCCTCGTCGTAAGCGACGGAGTGCCAACAACGAACGCAATCGGAAATGATATTTTTTAAGTGTCTCATTGCGCTGGTTACACATTCTGCAATTTGGTGTTTGGATACATTTTCATTATTTCATTCTTATAATTGTTGCGACTATACGTATGTCTTGTGCCGCGAGAATCAGTCTTCAGTCTTTTATTTTAGACCGGGCTTTTGAGCCATTGATAACTTTCTTTTAATTTTTGTCTATCGAGCTTTGCAGTGTATTGTCAATAGAGAAATCTCCCCCCACCCATTTCTTCTTTCGTATGCTTTATAATTTTGTTTTCATTGTTATCCTTTTAAGTTGAGTGTTTTTGTTTTTTAATTTATTGTTTCAGTTTAGTTCGTTATCATTTCCTGATGTTTACTGAGAAGTAATTCTGCTTTTCATGTTGCTTTATTACATTTATGAGTTTTCCACTCTTTGTCTCTAAGTATTTGTCCAGTCCAACCAACTGTTATCATTTTATAGAAATTTTCTATTTATGTCAGGCCACACCCTACTTCTCTGCGGGGTAGGTACACTCTGTCTATATTCACTTTGGGATGGTGATTGCCGTATGTTTTCAGTTATTTCCTGGGTTTTCTATCTAAATTTTTCAATTCACTTAGGTTCCATTTTATCACGTTGAAGCTGTAGTATATAAAAGATATATCTAACGTATTTATAGCAATTTTTCTATTTCCAACAATAGGTTTAGTTTTCTTTATATTAGTCTCACTCTTCTCTAGTGTCCTTTCCTAATTTTTCCTCTTGTAGTTTAACTGTTTCATCTATTCTTCGGTATTTACATTGGTGATTGGGATCTAATTCTCTTTAGTGTCTATATCTAGTGTAATATTCTCTATACTCGAGCTGCCAGAATCGTTAGCACACCGAGCAAAATGATTAGCGGCATTTCGTCCGTCTTCGTGTTCTGAGTTCAAATTCCACCGATGTTGACTTTGTCTCTCATTCTTTCGGGGGTCGATTAAATAAGCACCAGTTATGCATTGAGATCAATGTAATCAACTTAATACCTTCCCCAAAATTTCAGGCAACGTGCTTCCAGTAGAAAAGATTATTATTATTATTATTATTATTATTATTATTATTATTATTATTATTAAGGCGGCGACCTGGCAGATCCGCTAGCACGCCGGGCAAAATGCTTAGCGGCATTTCGTCCGTCCTTACGTTCTAAGTTCAAATCCCGCTGAGGTTGACTTTGCCTTTCATCGTTTCGGGGATGATAAATTGATGTGATCGACTATCCCCAGCCCCACAAAATCCAGGACTTGTGCCTATAGTAGAAACAATTGTTATTATTATTGTTATTATTATTATTATTATTATTATTATTATTATTATTATTATTATTATTATTATTATTATTATTATTATTACAGTGGAATCACTTCCCATTATATTCCTCCAATAGTAACTGTGATTTTTATGAACATATTCCAGGAAAAGCATATTACTTTTATGAGTCAGCATTCGAAAATTACTTGTAAGAGGTTTCGTTCATGTTTTGCTAATTATATCATACGTGAGGCCATGAGAAATGTTTTAACGACATGAAAGTCCATATATCATTCTCATTACATCAGCATGAGCCCTTATTGCTGGAAAGGCCTGGTTTTGTTTTTGAATTCATTTTAGTTATGATTACAATAAATTAATTGCTATTGTTGTTGTTTCGTCCAGATCAACTGTAATGAAGTATAGCTATGGTTAGAAGTATTCCAATCTTAACTTTCGTCGTTCTATTCAGTGTAATATTTATCCCCACTTAAACATGGATGTTCTGTTGGGACAAACTTTACTGTGGTACATACCACGAGAGAAACACTCGTATTGACGATTTGGTGAAGTAATATTTGTTCTAACAGAACATCCACAGTTAAGTAGAGATAAATATTACATCTCGGTATTAATACTAACTCTGTCGAAAATATATATATTTTTAACAAGCTCACTAGCTAATCGTGACACCGACACCAGCGCCTGTCATGGCACCGTCAATCTATACATCGGTGGCGGAGAGATAAATCACTATGGCCTATAGCGGTTGAGCGCCCATCATTGATAAGACCAAACAAGGTTGAAATCACGCAATCTGGTGGTCTCGGCGCAGGATGTAGCGAGGATTGATCTCCCCGCTAACGATGTAAACAAAAGTGTATTTTGCACCAACAAGCCAATACGAGAGTTTCTCCCATGGTAACTACCATAGTACAGTATAGAACATCCATTTTTGAGTGGAGATAAACATTACTTCTCACTATTAATACTGCCTCTAATGTTAATATGCATCTATACAGTGTATCTTAGACAGTATACCTACGGCTGTATTTTCTAACTGCTCTTCTTTCTTTAACGACATTTACATGTGGTAAAACGCAAAATTTGTTGATATTTCTAGCTGACCGAGAGACCACGTTGCAGGTTCCTCGTTCGCTCGCTTAGTTGAAACAATTGTAGATGTGTAAATGTATTAATAATGTAGTTAGCACATTTATAGCGATTACGATACGTTATTATTTAAGAGATGTTGCCCCAAGTAAAGATAACAATATCTAAACGGTTAGTAGTGTTGCTGATGATGATGATGATCATCATCATCATCATCTGTACATTCTGCTGGATGAAACACTTTAGATGTCTTCGGTTGATTGTATAATGAGAGTGCGATTGTTTTTCGTCATAGGTTATAACACAAGGTCGTTACACCTTAAAGAAAAGCACATGATCAATAATCAGTTCATTGAACTCAGACGAAGAATAAATTGTGTAAGCATTGAACCAAACCTAAATAATGTTTTAAGTATGCACACAAGGAAAATGGGAAAATAAACAAAACTCACACACACACTCACTCACACACACACAAGCACACAAACACACACATGCAGTCAGTATATAGCTATCACTTTGTTATGTTTGGATGCATACATATCTTTTATCTGTATTTATGTATGCATATACATACATAAATACATATAGACATACATATACATACGCATAGCACACACATATAACCTTTTGTGACTTTTCTACAGGTAAATCTCTTTCTCTGCAATGATCTTTTACGTCATCCTTTCCGTGTATTTGCTTACATTCTAAGTTGTGAACATATTCCGACTGATAAAGGTAGGGCAAAAGAAGGAACGAGGTTTAAATGTCATGTCTCTGTTGGAAATATTTTCATACACTTTTGTAAATCGAAGTTTCCTTTTTGCCAGACATAAACACGTTAATTAATATACATCGACGCTGCTAGAAATGCAAGCTTAAAAAAAAAAAACACGAACACAAATTTCAGTAATATAGCATACCCGTACACACCCACAGGTAGACACATAAAGCCCTTCTTCAGCTATCTCATCTAGTTCCACCTATTAAATATAATAATTTAGCATCTCAAAATTATCATAGTCTGTAGATATTTCGATTCCTGATTCTCTTAACGACGGTGAGGTTACATCCTAGTCTTAATCACGATCTTTCTCGAATGCTACTCACTATGAGAACTTACAGTGAGCTTTCTTTGAGACTTTGAAACCTTATTCTGATATGTGTGTGTATGTGTGTGTGTATGTGTATGTATGTATGTATGTATGTATGTATGTATGTATGTATGTATGTATGTATATTTATATATTAGTGTTCTTGTGTTTGTGTTTCCCTAGCCTGCTTGTTAATAAGCATTGTTTTTTTCTTTAAGTCCATAACTTAGTAATTCAGTAAAAGAAACCGATAGAATAAGCGTCAGTCTAAAAATAAGTGCAAAGGTTTATTTGATTGACAAAATCCTTCAAGGTGATACCTTCGTATGACTGCAGCTCAATGACTGAAATAAGCAAAAGTATAGAAGTTAATATTATTACAACTAAATTCCCTTTGTATCCTAAGCAATACACACTAACGCAAAACATCTCATGAGAAATCACCCTTCTATTCATCATATTTATCTACAAATACTTCTGGAGAAATAATTCCGATGCTTTCCTCGGCCCATCTACCAATTATTATTACAACACACTCGCACATTAATAAAAGAAGAAAAAAACCCAAAACACAAAGAAAAAACACGTTCAGAAACTAAAAGAAGCACAATGAATAGTAAGAGTGCAGCATGAAGCATACGCAAGGTTTTTGAGAATCGGACATGAAAATCATCAGCTTAGACACTGTAGTAAAAGCATTCAGCAAAATAATGCTTAATACATCGGAATAGTGTATCGTACAAAGCAACCTATAAAGTACAAATCCCATTACACACTAGAAATATTCAACCACATATAAAACCAGCGACAAGCCGAAGCATAATACGTCGAATTTATATACAAATGCAAAAATTTTGCCATCAAACAAGTAAATAGTGATATACCCAGTAATTAACTAAAAGAATAACAGAAAATATGCAAATATTTGTATTTAACATAAATCTCATGAAAATCAGTGAAACGCTATATCGAGTAATTAGCTCTGTCAATAACTACAAAAGGAGCAACACACTTCGTATCACAATACTTTCGAATAACACAGCCACATTTCAAACACAAAACACCATTATACGATATTTTCCAACAATCTGCCGTTAATTTTCACAAAAAGATAGGAACAGAAAGCGAAAAATACACACCTTCTATCTAGCTTACTACTATGGTCATTTCCTTCCACGAGACACCCTAAAGCATTGTGTTGTTGTTGGCACTCCGGCGCTTACGACGTCGAGGGTTCCAGTTGATCCGATGATCCGATCAACGGAACAGCCTGCTCGTGAAATTAACGTGCATGTGGCTGAGCACTCCACAGACACGTGTACCCCTTAACGTAGTTCTCGGGGATATTCAGCGTGACACAGTGTGACAAGGCTGATCCTTTGAATTACAGGCACAACAGAAACAGGAAGAAAGAGTGAGAGAAAGTTGTGGTGAAAGAGTACAGCAGGGTTCGCCACCATTCCCTGTCGGAGCCTCGTGGAGCTTTAGGTGTTTTCGCTCAATAAACACTCACAGCGCCCGGTCTGGGAATCGAAACCGCAATCCTATGACTACGAGTCCACTGCCCTAACCACTGGGCCATTGCGCCTCCACACCCCCAAAGCAAGAAAGAAATATAAACTGTCAAAAGCCTTAAAGACAGACATTATCACAAACATGCAAATATATCGTGTAGGACTTTGATGAAGTCACAGCACCACAAATAGTTCAGTACTGTGAAAACTGATTAATTTGACTCTCGAGAAAAAAAGAAAAAACAATTCTGTACATGACCATCTGGTATCGTTACGGGTCTCTTATATTATATTAAATCTTGTCCTTTCTTTTTTAAAACAGTAGGGTAGGATTTAAGAGAGTTTTGGCTGCAGATTTTGTGAACACATAGAGGCTCCCACCCAGTTTTCAGATAGTGGTGGTTGCTTCTTTGTACCCCTCATATTCATAGAGTCACTAACCTCTGTTTTCGAAGTGTCAGTTGGTCTCTTAATTACTGATAAGCATTGCATTCTGGAATAACATTTTGTAGAAGACTCACTGGAATTTGTAATTGGTCTGCTATGAAAATTTCAATGATGGAATGTTTCAGACATCAATTACCAGGATATGTTATGATATGGAACATTGTGGCAGGTGTTCCTAATTCAGAAAGTCAAGTGCCAAGAATTTTTCGGGAATTACTTTGTTGAGAATATTTCTTGTGTTGGTATCATGAAAGGTTTGCTTAATATTACGCCATATTACAAGAAAAAACATAATTATTGCAAGCATTACCAAATAAATCTGGAGATATTTATGCCAGAAATTCAACTGAAAGATACATAGCATGCTTTGAATACATACATGAAATATAGAGCTCAATCTTTAGATAACGGGGGCGGAAATGACTGAGAAGTTATGTCAAGCAACGATAAGAAAGAGTAGCCAAGAGTTTTGTGTCAGCTAAATTTGCTGTTAATTATTTAAAAAATTCATTCAAGGGCACTGGATTGAAAAATTCGTTAGGGTGTAGGGAAAATACTTTGTCAGAGAGTTCCGGTAACTCATGCAGTTGTTTAAATCTTGCAAAAGTCAATTTAGGATTTTATGCTTTCTGCATCGAATAAAGTAAAGTACCAGTCAAGTAGTCGATCTGTTAATTATTACTTCCAGATAGCGGGTCTGCGCCTGAATCAGAAAATTACTAAAAAGAAATTCATGGGTGGTGATTTGGTAATGTGGTTAGAAAGCGAGATAAAATAACTTGCTGTATTTGTACTGGCTCTTTACTTTCTAATTTCAGTTCCCACTAGGATCAACTTTGGTTGTCAACCCTCAAGAATCGGCAAAACAAAATACCAGTCAATTAGCAGAGTCGACTAACAAATGTCCCCCAACCCCAAATTTCACGTTTTGTGCCTATGCCAGTAACAATTATTAAGCGAAATTCCACAAAATATTTTCGAGAAAACAACTAAGCAGTGTATTATTACTGATGAAGCAAATGTAAAATAAGACCCTTACAAAAGTTCATTTGTCAAGATCTAATTTTTTCATTCATGTGTGTAGACCATCAAGGGTTTTATATATTCGTTTCCATTTCTTTATTAAAACGCCCTTCCGCTATTAATAATAATAATAAAAAAACGGAATTGAAAGAAAAGATTAGAAACTATTGCTGAAGAGACACATTAATACTAACACTGTACTTATGAATCTGTGTGTTGACATCGGCCTAACATCTACATGAATCCAGTTGTTATTTAATGTTCAAGTGTCGGTTTAAATTTTTATTAAAATCCATTTCCACAACAGAAGATTTCAGTTTTGTATTGTTTCATCGCAGTCTTCATTTATAGTTACCGTTAAGCATGTATAAGAAAATAATATTTAGGAGTTACTTGTGTATGTGTTCCAGGAAAAGAGATATAAAATATAGAAGGAAAAATGGAGAAAAATAATTATGAGATTTGTGTGAATGAGTAACTGAAAGATATTTTCTACAAGTTTTCATTTTAAAATTCCATAATGATTTTGCAAAGCTAATGCTTCAGATTTTAGCACTGTTCGATTATAATTATAGTGAAAGTAGGATGAGATTGATGAGATTCATGTTCAGCTTGTAGATCAATGTTCGCAGGAAAAGCGTGCGAGGACGGCATTGTAGAATGTCGTAGTAAAAGGCATTGTAGAATGTCGTAGTAAAAGAACATAGATATATATTTGGAGTGAGTGCTTAGATATCCCATCCAGTGATAGTATAGATAAAAAGGATTGCTCAGGTATTCCTAAGAAGAAAGAGAAGGAAAAAGCCTGGATACTGAATGTACCCAAGTTATTGACTAGATTTGAGGGTTACAGTGTTTGCTTTTCGTCGAGAACCTAAGTTGGATTATTGTTTGTTCTTGGTCAGGGCATATTGTTTGTTCTCCCAATAATTACGAAGCAGTATTTACACTTTAGATATAAAATAAGTTCTAATCTTCTCATCATTGTCCCATTGATTTCTTCTGGATTTTCTGTCAGCATTAAGGGAAAGAAAAAGAGATAACTTCTACGTAATGGCATTTCTATTCCCTTACCCCATAAAAATATCAATCAAGTTATATTTTAGTTGTTTTTTTTGTTGTTTAAATTACATTAACATTTTCGAATCCTATCGTTTTTAATTAATATCTCCACCTTGTGCATTACCGCACATAAAGTATTTAAATATAGAGGTCACCTCAGAAGTTCAATGATCCATAGATAGAATAAACAGATTTTTAAATATTTGGTGATGTTAACCTTTTGATGTTAAAGCTGCGGTATTGAATTATGTAAATATTTAATGTCTTCTGGAGAGAACGATATCCATATGTCACAGATTGCATCAAACAACTCCTGTGGAGTTCGACATTTGGATTCTGGTTACAAAGTTCCTGCTTTGAACTGAAGTCATATATTTTCAATGATATTCAAGTGAGGGAACTGGAAAGAGTATGATATATAGTCGCGGTGCCATTTACTTTCTTTTGTCTTCTTACATCAAATGCATGTGATTTACTGATATTTTGTCATTTCGGAACCGGAAGAATCTATCAATGGAAAAGCAGCAGTCTTGAATTGTTGGAGGTGAAAAATATTTTGGAACACTGAAGATCTTTTCACCATTCTCAGAATCAAAACTTCCTAATAAATTAAACATTTCTATACCGTAACAACAAAAAGTCGTTTATGAAATGATGAGAGGGACACTTATGGATACAGTAAACACATCAGCATCACGTAAACCCACGTGTTAGTCAGCCGCCATAAAATATTACAGATTTCTAACAGACATTGAGAAACATTCTATCCATACCTAGAACATAAAGTAACAGTAACCCATTCACTTATTAGTTTTGAATCCACCATTTTACTCTCGCTTCATATAGATTTTTCGTAGAGAATATATATTTACTATTTTCTGCACGGATGGTATTTCTATTAAATTTACTTGTGCAATCCAACAGTATACTTCCACTATTAGATTTCACGTGTGTAATGAACCAGATGCAACTCCTCCAGCTAAACATCGTTTCCACTTCATCGCCCAATAACATTTTTTGCTAAATCTACCTGTTTCTAAGTTCTGGAATCACTACAACCTTACCATCGCTAATGATTTATGTCTATCTTGAAGTTGTACAAGAGATGGTTGTCTTTCATATACTGCAATAACTCATTTTGATTTTGATCACATGCTAACTTCACTATTTGGTCAGTTTTCAGTAATGCTGCTCACGATAAAACACATACCTAACAGTAAATTTTAGCTTAGAAAATAATGGCGTAAGTTTAACGAACAGTTTTCATTTAAATCACTACAATGGAAAAATAAGTTTTAGAAGATGCTTCGCACACAGAGAGTTATATGCATATACACACACGCACATGCACGCACACACACACACACATATAGGCGCAGGAGTCGGTGTGTTGTAAGTAGCTTGCTTACGAACCACATGGTTCCGGGTTCAGTCCCATTGCGTAGCACCTTCGGC
>NC_142932.1:91686796-91701796 GCF_046866305.1 Octopus bimaculoides | reverse complement strand
CGTTTACCAAATCCACTCACAAGGCTTCGGTCGGCCCGAGGCTATAGTAGAAGACACTTGCCCAAGGTGCCACGCAGTGGGACAAAACTCGGAACCATGTGGTTGGTAAGCAAGCTAAACAACGAGAAAATTATATCAACGAAATTCCTCCAAAGCGGGGAGTACCACCTAGGTGTAACCAAAGACTTCTACACATTTAAGATCACCCGACCATCAAGGTGTTTGGGAAATGCACTAAAAAGAGGATAAACTAATCTCATTTATACTTTATATATATATATGACTTAAACCATTGTATATTTTCGAATAAATCTAACGTTTTTCCTTTTCTTCGATTTAATTCTTGGATACTGATAGATGTGGCAGGGCAATACTAAATAATACACTGAAATATTTCGTATATATATATCGGCTGTGTGGCATTTAATAAAAAATAAGACAAAAGAAATGGAACGAAAAAGAAAATAAGCTTGCGACAGAAAAATTTATTTATTGCCCACCGACTGAGTCAACATCGTGAGGTTTTAGAGAAAGAATCAGGATAACGAGGAGGATTTACCTTCAACAGTGAGTATGGAATACTAATGAGATTGTGAAGGCGTGGATCGTGAACACGCAGACACATACACGGAAAGACGAAAACGCATACACGCATGCGTTAACAAACACATACGCACTCAATTACACATGCCGATTAGCACGTATTTATATGTGTATATAATGCCATTCTGTGTGTGAGTGTATTATGTACATGTCTGTGTATGTGTGTACGTGTGTGTGTGTGTGTGTGTGTGTGTGTGTATGTAAATATACTTAGATTAATAGCTCTGTCAAGTTTCCTCTCTTCCAGTACACACATACACATGCGCATACACCATACACATACGCACACATCTTGGAGTCAATTTATTTTTCTATTTCTGGACATGATGGAATACTTTGTGATCCGATTTCACTTGACATTCATATGATGAGATTCATACCAATTAATGAACTAAGACTCTAAAATTACGCTGAGGCTTTGACGATGACAATGAAGAAAAAGAAGAAGTAATAGAAGAAGAAGAAGAAGAAGAAGAAGAAGAAGAAGAAGAAGAAGAAGAAGAAGAAGAAGAAGAAGAAGAAGATGATGATGCTGATGATGATGATGATGATGATGGAGGTGGTGGAGATGGTGATTATGATGATGATAGTGATAATGGTCGCTTTATATATATATTCTCAGTGTAGGCGAATGAATATATAAGTGCTTCCACGCCTGACTGTTCACAAGGCTGAATAAATATTTACAAGTAAAATGTGGAACTTAAATGCATGTGTATGCGTTTGTGTGTGTGTGTGCGTGTGTGTACATGCGTGTGAGCATGTGTATGTGTATGTGCGTGTGTGTATGTCAGCATGTGTAAGTTTGTATTACTAGTGTGAAGAATATCGAAATCACACTTCAAAGACTAATGAATTTAGAATATGTTCCTATCTCTCGTGTTGAATTTTTATAAAGACATTTCTGAACGATCAGAAGACGTTGACCACTAACGTCATTCAATATCGGAATGCAGATGTCTAAACTAGTAGATGTTTGAGTTGAAAATTGCATTTGTAATTATAACAAGAGCTGACAGTCTTTCATCCACTTGGATATTGTTTATTACGCCAACCAGAAATGTTGACATACATCATCTAAGACCTTTACGCGCATAGGAGCACCATTTAACCTGGCTTCCTAAGTTTTAGGATACATATAGCTAAAGATCTCAAGTTCAGCTTTGTTTTAAAATCGTTTCTTGTGGCCTTCCCGAAACATCTTACTCTGCGCTAGAATTATTATGTAGCAGTCACATACACATCAGATAACAAGCGTCACATACACATCAGATAACAAACGTCACATACACATCAGATAACAAGCTAGATATGTTGGCACTCCGTCGCTTACGACGTCGAGGGTGCCAGTTGATCCGATCAACGGAACAGCGTGCTCGTGAAATTAACGTGCAAGTGGCTGAGTACTCCACAAACACGAGTACCCTTAACGTCGTTCTCGGGGATATTCAGCGTGACACAGTGTGACAAGGCTGATCCTTTGAATTACAGAAACAACAGAAACAGGAAGTAAGAGTGAGAGAAAGTTGTGGTGAAAGAGTACAGCAGGGTTCACTATCATCCCCTGCCGGAGCCTGATGGAGCTTAAGGTGTTTTCGCTCAATAAACACTCACAGCGCCCGGTCTGGGAATCGAAACCGCGATCCTATGACCACGAGTCCGCTGCCCTAACCACTGGGCCATTGCGCCTCCACAGATATAACAACAAGCTAGATATAACAACAGGCTAAAATCATAAGAGAGTCTGATGCAGAAGAAAACTATGACATTATTTACATTATTTACATTTGACGGATATTCGTCCTCATCTTGTTTGTTGTTAACACAACGTTTCGGCTGATATACCCTCGAGCCTTCGTCAGGTGTCTTGGGGAAATTTCGAACCTGGGTTCTCATTCCTATCGATGTTACTATTATTATTATTATTATTATTATTATTATTATATTATTATTATTATTATTAATCAGGTCGCTGCCGTGAATCGAACTCGGAACCTTGGGGTTAGTAGCCCGCGCTCTTAACCACTACGATGAGGATGAATATCCGTCAAATGTAGATAATGTAAATAATGTAAATAATTCCTCATCTCTTAAATATAGAACTGTAGAAACTATGGCATATTGCATGTTTTTATTCATGTCTTCTATGTTGGCTTTTGTGTTTGTTGTTCTTCTCGTTGTTTAGCTTACGTCAACCATAAATGTTCAAGTAGGAGCCTGTTAGATTATTCCACTTATATTATTCAATGTGTCATTTCATTCTTTAAGAAAATAAAGATGATATGAGGAGACATTACTTGCTATCTTTAGCAGATAGTATGAATCTGTGGAGGCGCGTTCGATTGTAAATTTTCTGCTAGCTACAAAACAAATAATGGCTTCTGTGTAGTTGATTTTAAATATTCTTTGAGAGAAAAGCCCCCAATTCATCAGCTGTCAGTGATCCTTATTTGTTTAACCCAATCTCCATGGTTGAGGACCATATATGAATGTATTACCCAATAAAAGACACGTAAAATTACAATCAAACCCCCCACTTCCCAAAAGGGAAGAAAGAACGTATGCATACATTCTTACAAGTTATAATAAGAAAGATGAAGATGATAATAATTATAATGGTTTCAAATTTTGGTATAAGGCCGGAAATTTCGGAGGAGAGAGTTAAGTCGATTACATCGAGTCTGCTGTTCAACTGGTATTTAATTAATCGACTCCGAAAGGATGAAAGGCGAAGTCAACCTCGGCGGAATTTGGACTCAGAACGGGAACACCGACGAAATGCCACTGGGCGTTTTGCCCGGTGTTCTAATGATTCTGCCAGGCTTACAGCCGTGATGATGATGACGATGTTGATAATAATAATAATAATAATAATAATAATAATATTAATAATAATAATAATAATAATAATAATAATAATAATAATAATAATAATAATAATAATTCTTAAACATTCACTAGAACAAAACTGTACAAATCCAAATATATGGTACCCTAGGCATAACACCTACATGAACTTCTAACTTGTTGTCTCTTGAGGTCTCTGGGTGAGACTTGGATCCAACTTGTACAAATGCAAAACAAAAGTCAAACATAAAATAATAATAATAATAATAATAATAATAATAATAATAATAATAATAATAATAATAATAATAATAATAATAATAATAACAACAACAACAAGAATAATGAAATAATAATAAAAATTTTACACAGTAGCATGGGCAAGTGGAACACAAGTCTCCTTCTAAACCATAGTAATGGGATGAGACAATCTAACATCAATATCAAATGAGGCATCCTTCGAGGTGACTCCTCTCCTCATTACTCTTATGCGTGGCACCGATCCCACTCTGAAACGAACTGAATAACACCAGGTGTAGGTTCAAAGTTTATAAAACGGCAATAAACCATCTGTTTTATATGGACGATCTGAAGCTGTTTTGCGGAACTAGCAGGGCTGCTAACAACTGTTAAAGATTTTCAGCAATGACATCAGGATGGACTTTGACCTTGATAAGTGTGCTAAAGTAACTTTTGTAAAAGGCAAGCTCAGGCAAACGGCTTCCATTAAATTAGATACCGACGCTACCATCAAAGAACTTGACCTACGAGCAAGTTATAAATACCTGGGGATAAACGAAGGAAATGGTATACAACATGCTACTATGAAAGGAAAAAATAAGAAAGAAGTATTACAGGAGATGAAATCAACTCCAAAAATTACATCGAAGCCATTAACACCCTGGCACTTCCAGTAGTCTAATAATGTTCTAACACCATTAACTGGAATCTTACAGAGCCCGAACGCCTGGACAGGAAGACAAGAAAACTACTAACTTCTAAGAATATGAACCACCCAAAAGCAGATGTTGATCGTCTGTACCTATCTAGAAGTAATGGGGGGAGGGAGAAAAGATACAGGTAGAAGTGAGCTATAATACCTCCACAGTAGCAATGAACAGATACTTATATAGTGCAGAGGATTGGATGCTGCGGCTTGTGTGCAAATATGAAAGCAGCAAAAAGTCACCTTTTGTTGTCAAGGAGGCTTGCAAATTCGCAAGGAAACTTGGCATTAACCCTGAATTAGATGAAGAACCTGGAACCACTGCCACATAACAAACAAAACGGATCAAGCAGACTGTAAAAAAGAATGAGCAAAGACAAACTGAGGAACTGTGGAGCCAGAAGCCTCTAAATGTTGATGTAGATCAAGCAACAACCATTCAGTGGCTGAGAAGTTTAGGACTGAAAGCAGAGACTGAAGGTTTCTTATTGGTGGCACAAGATCAAGGCTTACTTTTCAAAATCTACCAGACTAACGTTCTTAAAAACGGTTTTGACACTAAATGCAGATTCTGCGGCACATTTGAGGAGACATTAGACCATTTCGTTTCAGGATATCCTGTACTGACACCGAACGAATACAAAAATCACCACGATAGGATAGGACAGTATTTACATTGGAAAATATGTAAACACTACAAAATAAGCACTGCTGCTTACTGGTATGAACATCATTCTGAGCCAAAAGGTTCCTGGATAAGGGTTGTTTAAAGATGATGAATAAAACATCCATGTTTCCAGAGGTGAATTATTCAAATCCCAAAGAGTTCCTCTCAACACATGGCTATGATGCTCCCCCATTACTTCTGCTAGTGATCAGAGATGCACATATTGTCAGCCACTAAGAGACATGCTCAACTGGTTAAGGTCAAACAACTGACAAGCAAATCTGTGGTATTGAGCAGAATAGTTGCTGTTGCCCATCTTTATACCAAGATAAGACAATGTCTATAACACTTCCAATCAGTTAAGATCAGAAGTCATGAGAGCCACTGCCCAGTACTGCTTCAGGGCATTTATTATTATTATTATGATGATCATTATAATAATAATAATAATAATAATTATTATTATTATTATTATTATTATTATTATTATTATTGTTGTTGTTGTTGTTATTATTATTATTATTATTATTATTATTGTTGTTGTTGTTGCTGTTGTTGTTATTGTTGTTGTTGTTGCTGTTGTTGTTGTTGTTCTTGTTGTTATTATTATATATGCGTGTGTAGGTATGCATTCATTCTCAAAATATGTATTTATTCACATGTGCATATATACATATATACATATGCACCTAAACCAAAGAAGCGCAAGAATACGCATGAGTGTTTGTGAATATGATTGTATGCGTTCATGAATGAGTAGGTGCTTGAGTGTGTGAATGTTGCAAGTATCATGCACGCAGGCATTGATACAGAAATTCTTGCATGATATATCCAGCCGCATTGAACACTTTTGTCTCATCCCCATAGCATTTTCTTTCTTTTTTGTTTTCTCTTCTTTTATTCTTCTTTCTAACTTGTTTTTCTCCTTATCTTTTACCTATCCGTTTCCTTCGATTTCCTTATCCGCAAGCGTGACTCGATAATCATCTTTATCTTTTTAAAAAATAATTTATTCATACCAAGTAAACAAAATATATCACCCTTAGCACTAACCACAACCAACAGCAAAATAAAACCACCTCTGCCATCATCATGGCCACCACTAACAACAACAACAAGAACAACATAAACATCAACAATAGAACGAACAAACAAAACCCAGAAAAATGTTACTATATAGGCTAAATTAAATGAACCCAAAATTGTATATAAAAAGAAGCGGAGTGATAGTGGCTTCACAAGTAAGAATGCGTGTTCATTTTCGTTGAAACGTTAAAATTCTCCCACAAAGTCCCTGACAAAATATAATCCATTTGCCAGTCAAATCTCACAACCCTGCCATCTAAAAATATTTCCTCCTGTGCAATCCCACGGCGCGAAGGTTTCGCTTTTCATTTACGAAGTCAAGGTATAGATATAGAAAGTGAATATTGAAAATAATAACTAATAAATACTTAGATCTCTCTCTCTCACTCTCTCTCTCTCTCTCTCTCTCTCTCTCTCTCTCTCTCTCTCTTTCTCTCTTGTTTGACTTCTTCCCATAAACAAATTGACTGGATTTTTACGAAGTAGTATCAAATGTGGGTAAGGAGAATTTATATAGACAAATAAGTATCATACATACGCATAAGTATATGTATGTGTATGTGTGTGTTCCATATCTGTATACGAGGTCAGATCAATAGAGAGCGGAAGTGAGATAGAACGTTATAACTTAGTGCGCATGCACAGCAGAGATCAAGGTCAATCTTTGCCAAGCAGCTTTACTCTGCGTGCTTTAGCTTTATTACTATAGCAACAATCCGGATACTTATTGAACCTCCCAACCCGGCTCGTTCCCCTGCTCCCACCCATGCTGCCGCACTTGCCCTTACCTCTCCAACACCACCCTCCTCACAGGCACCCATCATCGACCCTATCATATCATTGACTCTTTGACCTGCGCTTCTAGCAGCGTCATCTCCTGCATCTCCTGCTCTCTCTCTGTCCTTCTCTATACATCATACATCGGTCAAACGAGACGCCGCTTGGCTGACCGGTTCCCGGAACACCTCCGAGACATCAGAGTCGGCAACGACAACCCGGTCTCGCGCCATTTCCGCTTTACCGGTCACTCTTTACAACACCTGCCTGCGTTCGGATTGTCCTTGCACAGGTTCCATCCGGATTCTCGTCTTCGCTGTGAGCAAGAACTAATCTTCCCTCTTCGCTCCTTTGCACCGTTGGACTCAACTCTGCTCCCCTCTTCATCTAACCCTCCTCGTTTCTCCTCTCTTCCTCTCACACCTACTTCCTCCCACCAACCTTCTCTCCTCTCTTGCTCTGGCACCTACTTCCTTTCTGCACTCCTACCCACCTTCTTCCTTCTACCCTCTCCCTTCATCGTCACCCCTCCGTAGTTACCTCACCCTACACATTCCAACTCCACCATCCCTATACATCCCATCTCACCCGTCTTCGTCTTTTGTCTTTTTGTAAATTCTCACTATATATATATATATATATATATATATATATATATATATGGGACACATACACACTGTTTTCCCTACTAGTTAGTCTGTACATATCGCAAAATATATAAAACATAATATAAGAGTATAAAAAGTTATTTTGAAAGGATTTATTCAGATAACTTTCGTATTCACTTTTCTATATTAGGTATTTAAAAACATTTACAAAATAATATATAAAATAATTAATATGTTTGTCATTGATAATCGAAACCTGAATAAATGCTTAAAATCAAAAATATGCAACAATTGCAGAAAAATGATGGATACTTAACTTTTTTAAATTTAATTTGTAAAATGTCTTAATATCTATTATAGAAAAATGCTTACGAAAGTTATCTAAAGAGATCCTTTAAATAATTTCCTTGTATTATTATATTACACTCTATAGGTTTTACGATATGAATTGATTAACTAGTAAACAAGAGAGTCTTTTTTTTTAAAATTTACATTGTATCCATATTTGTATCGTACATATTCCATAGGAAATGAACGTATATGTGAACGCATCTATGTATGTTTATATGGATATGCATGAAGAAGGGCATTAACTGGTTTACCTTTGAAAATAGGAATTATAGGGAAAAAGCGTAACTTGAAATCTTGCGAAGGAGGACTGACCTGCCTTGCAACAGGACCTTCGGTACGCGTCCAGTCAGGAGTGAACAGTTAAAAACATTGGCTAGGATCGAAGGGTCGACCGACCTGACCTCTCGAGGCGTCAGGCCATCAGGGCCGGCGGCGGAGGCCGGATTAATGCGCCGGCGAGCGATCTTGATCTCCTCCAAAGTGAACGGACGCAAGATGGGCACGTTGTCCACCAAGGAGGAGGCCGGATAGGCGCTTAAATCGACCTCTGGCCCTGGTCGGGAGAGCCTGTCCCTGTAGAGCTCCTCTACTTCGGGCATCGGGACGGGGCACTGACCCTCCAAATCTTCGCCAAGAATTGCTGCCATGAGCCGCTTCCTATTCAAAGCGTATAAACGCTGGTATCGAGCGTATTGCTGCCTTCTCGCTCGTCGGTGTTTTGGTGCTGTCGAGGCACCTGCCGTATCTCTACGTTTCGTCTTGTTGCGGGCATCCACACGGCGCGAATCCATGAAGCTTACCCAATGTTTTGTGTGGTTAGTTTCTTACTTACAAACCACATGGTTCCGGGTTCAGTCCCACTGCGTCGCATCTTGGGCAAGTGTCTTCTACTGTAGCCACGGGCCGACCAAAGTCTTGTGAGTGGATTTGGGTGACGGAAACTGAAAGAAGCCCGTCGTATATATGTATATGTATATATATATATATATATATATATATATATATATATATATATATATACATATATATATGTTTGTGTGTGTGTATATATATGTTTGTGTGTCAGTGTTTGTCCCCCAACATCGCTTGACAACCGATGCTGGTGTGTTTATGTCCCCGTAACTTAGCGGTTCGGCAAGAGAGACCGATAGAATAAGTACTAAGCTTACAAAGAATAAGTTCTGGAGTCGATTTGCTCGACTAAAGGCGGTGCTCCAGCATGACCACAGTCAAATGACTGAAACAAGTAAAAGAGTGAGGAAATACATCATTATATCATTATATTCTTAAGCAAATACCTGATTTCACACGCTTTTAATTTTTAGTTTTTTGTTTTTTGCTTTTTCATAATAGATATTTATTCATTTTAAAGTCCTAAAATGCTCTTTACACAAAAAGGTTTTATTGTTGAATCAAAGAAAAGCATTTAAAAAGAAATGTTTAAATAAATATCGACATTTTTCTCTTGCATTTTCGTTCGTTCCTGCTATTGTTACTTTTAAGTGTCAGCTTCTCTTGTGAAGAATGTTTTGTTTTACTTCAGGCGGAAGTTATTCATTAATTGGGAAAGAAGAAATTCATTTCGAGCAAAGGAAACTATTTATCAAAAGAGCATATTCTCCTTTTTTACCAATTTCAGAATAAGCAATTACAATGAAAAGAATTTACATCGAAGTGAAAATCTATTCCAGAAGTCAAGAAGGGAGAAAACGAAACAATGTTTTCTTTTGAAAGCATCCGTCGTATTAAAGCATGGAAATATATAACATTATCAAGCAACGAGATCAAAGTGAAAGAAGAACTTTGAAGTGAAATTGCACAAGGAATTGATTAACGTTTTCTTAGATGACCGAGCTTCGTCAAGTGTTTTTACTAGAATATCACAGAACTTATGTCAAATTTACAAATTTTATTTACACTTTTTTTAACCCCCAAAATGGAGACAATAGAATTTCATCTCAAAGCCGATGTGGTGTATAAATAAAGAGTCTCATCCGATCTTATTCTTCTCTTTTTAAATTTTTTTCTTAGTTAATCTATTAGGTGTTGGTGTTTTGGTCTATACATTTAAGTTCTTCGCGGTTATTTGTATTTATTTTATTTAGAAGTCAATGTAAAAGAAGGAATAACTGTATATATATATATATATATATATATATATATATATATATATATATATATATATATATATATATATGTATATGTGTGTGTGTGTGTGTGTGTGTGTGTGTGTGTGTGTGCGAACATATATATGTTTAATACATATAGATACACATATATATACATACACACATACACACTCACACAGATATGTATATATATGTGTGTGTGCACGTATGGAAATATATATGTGTATAAACAGCTTCGCTAAATTTCAAACTTGGGGAAATCCCACTGTAACATTTTCGAAAGGTTAATGTTCGGATTTTCTTCGTAGGATCAGGTCATTCTCATTAAATAGTACCTTTCACGTTTTTGTCATTATTATGCATTAATGATAAACGCACACGCGCACACGCGCATGCACGCGCGCGCGCACACACACACACACAAACACACACACACACACGCAGATATATCTCCAACACCTTCACCTATTTCAGATATTGGATGAAAGACATGCTCGAGTTCAAGCTTGAAAAATTTAAGCAGCGTATGTGTTTTGTTCTTGAGCTACAGTACTTGATTGTTCATAGAGGTAAAAAAAATAAAATAAAATCCCACCTGGTCGCTCGAACGCTTATTTCTGAGTCATGAGGCGATCATATCTTCGAGATATAGCAGTAATTTATGGGATATTTAATGACAACTTTTCTCAGAGGCTACATGGCTCATGCGATTGGTATGGCACCCCAGGCTAGTGCTGAATGGGAAGAAACTCAAATACGGCTACAAATTACTTTGGTTAGAATTTGCAGTGAAATACTTGTGAAAGTAAAGAAATATATGAAGTTACTTCTTTCGTTAAATTTCATGAGACTTTAACATTCATCTGTTTTCAAATTAAGAAGAAAATGATAATAACTCGAACAGAATGTTTTCTGCCAGCCTTAGGATTCTCTACTATATAATTTATAAAACACCAATTATTAACTCCATCTCGTAAGCGCTACACTTTGTGTTTATATATCAAATTGAATTATTACCCCTGCACATAGTTTCTCTTCTTTAGTTCTTAGGAAAAACATGTGTTTTACCCCGGTACGCTTATCAGTAACCTCCCTTAATGCTCCCCAATCAGAGACATTTCAACATTCGGCAAAGCAGACTCAAGCAACTAGATCCGATAACTACTGTTTTAAGGATCTTCGAGAAATTGACAATACTTTTGCTCTATTGTGATTACAAGCATACATACACGTGTATATATATATAATATATATATATATATATATATATACATACACACACACATATACATATATACATAAATATATATATATATACATACATACATATATATATATATATATATATATATATATATATATATATATATATATATATATATACATATATATATTGAAGTTATTGTCATAATCATTAGTAATATTTTCTTGATTTACTTATGAAATACCAAGTATTTCAGCTTTATGAGAAAGTGTCAATTTTGACCTTTCACAACAAGAATCTAGTCAGTCAAGTGTGTCGTTTTCCCAATGGTTTTCCGCAAATTGATCTAGCATCCAGCCTTTTCAAAACAACAATATTCCATCTGTCAAATGTATGGCTGGTGTGCATTTAACAAATACAGTGACATACGGCATGGAAGAGTACTTCAATTTACCTTAATGTTCGGGTGAAAACATTCTCCCATTCATTATGGACTCAGTAATTCGTAATTAATATGTTCTTGTTGGGATTATGATATATCGAATATGTCAGTTCGTTCACTGTTATGTGCGTCTTTAATGCCAGTAGATTATTCCGTTTTTAAGAGTGAGTATTCCTAATGTATATTAATAGATATCTGAGAAAATCATCCTTTATAATCCGTGACCGTCATATTACTAGGAGAAAGCTTCTTGCCTGCTCTTTTCTAATATTCTGATTTGGTATTTTTGCAAATTAATACCGGCTTATTGATCCGAAGCTAAAAATATTTAAAATGCAGATCTAAACGGTTTTAAATCTCTCATTATTCGTGTAGATTGTGCATATACTCCCGCGTATTCTGGAATAGCGAGTATTATCTCAGATTCAAACAAGCTTTAGCTGTCTGTATGTATTTTAGTAATACATTATCTTCAGTCCTTTCGATAATAACATTTAAAGGACAACTTTATATTAATATATCGTACAATTTATTCTACTGAAACAGCTGTGTGCTAAGGGAGCTGCTGCAGTCCATCTCTGAATGTAGGAGTCGACGTTTCATCAGTAACATTAGTTATTGAAACACTAATTAATTTGAGAGTGCTTTCAAAGTTAACAGCGGTAAGTAGTTCATAATATTTTAAAAGCTACTTGAACCTTCCCGCTTGTTGGATAAATACATTCTCCAAGCACAATATAGTATGAAAGTTCATACTTTCGGCTGGTTGTACAGCACCTTATTGATTCTCTGTTTATACAAAAATCAATACAGATTGCGAATACTTTCTCATATCCGCAGTTATTATTTAAATTTATAATATTAAATTGATTAGAACAAAACTTTGCAGACAACAGCTGCATATTTTCTGATCTTATGGTATCTTACACAGAGTACTAACAGTCAGAACCAATATTTTCACCTGCTGAATATTTGTATGTATAAAGAACTATAGAAGGTATAAACCATTTTAGTACATATCGAAGAATTAAATTTCAAAGTGATACGTAGTGATAGTGGGTTAAAGAACAAAATATTTTGTACTAGTTTTAACCAATCTGGGATGAGGCAGAAAGAGGTGATTAGACTGCAAAATTTAACAACTATGATGCAGGATTTCATGAGAAATATTTTGCTATCATATAAAATACTTCTCCAAATTGTAAAATGCACTTGGAAAACATGAGACATAACAACATTTAAAATAGATACATTTCAGATATAATGAATTACACACCTAATGAACAGAGCTGACTATTCAGTTTCATTAAAGAAAGAAACTCAGTTTGGTAACATCTCTAAAAAGCAGCGAGAAAGGCGTAAACATAACAAGACCTTGATTTACTTTTTCTAGAGATTGGTGGTATTAGAACCTAGGAACTATTGTAGCAGACATATCGAGAGAATTTAATGATATATCAGCATAGAATGTGATGAGACAATGTTTGTCAAATATCATTGAAACTAATGAGCTAAGCATTCCATTGGAAAGTGGCTGTACTTGATGGAACCAAAAGTTTTGGAATTTTTTAAAACTCTTATTAGAAATTCTTGTCTTCATTTCAACTACTTTGAAATCTATGCCATTGAAGCTCGTTTTACAATGTTCCAAACAGAGTTTCAATAATTAGAACTTATTAGTTAACTAGAAAAAAAAAGCCTATATTTTATTTTAAATCAATGGCGCCAAACAGACAAAAAATGAAATTCACGAACTATGGTATGAAACTGGTTTCAATATTAATATACAAAAAAATCTTTTGTTTCTTATCAAAAATAGAAAGTGAATACAATATCATTTTGTAAATATGATATATTATTCCCTAATTTGAAATGAATTATGATATTCTGTTTGTGTTTTTTCTTTAGCTTTGATAACGCCAATACTAAAACACACTAACACACGCACTCGCCAATAAGTTTTTACACATGGCATGAGACTGTTGATCGATCGGAGTTTAATATAGCAGGGGAACAATTGATCCATTTTCATATTCCCACCCGTAAAACTATTGACATGATGTGTTTGTGTTTACACTTTCATCATGATGCTTTGTTTATTTATTTATATTTATATTTATATTTATTTTTTATTTTACTTCTAAAAACTAAACTAGATAAATATGAAAATCAAATAACAAATAATCAATATTATATGTCCAAATCACTTCCTCTGAGAACGTGATTTTTTTTCTATGATTCTTCGTTTGGGCACTCATTAGCAAATAGTAAGTAAAACATGATTTATGTTGAAGACACTTTTAAAATTTGCCGTCCATTTAGGAAAATGTCAAGCCAAATTTTTCTAGGGGGGAATTTTTCCTCGACGGCTCTTTGGTGCTTTGCTACCTTCGTTACAGTTGGTTAGCTGCAGCACGCCTGCCCACATCCATTCATTTGTGAGTGGGCATTTGTATGATTAATTGGACATATTGTCCCAGCTGTGCAAACTGAAAGCAAAACAAAATATTATCTGTTGTTTTCTAAGAAGAATTATGTGTTCAAAAACATATATTTCATATATTTATATATTATATACACATGCACATATATCATTATGAATTTATGAACACAGACACATATATATATAGGTACACGCACAAGCATATACACATACATTTGTATACATATGTATATGAATAATTATATATATGTATGTATAAATAGTCATATACATATATATTTCTAGGTGTGTATATATTTATGTAGGTGTGTGTGTTTGTAGGTAGGAGAAATTTTAAATATAGTTTACGAATGAATGCATATTTTAATCTGTGTTGCTATAAATTTCTAGTAAAACAGAGAGGAAAAAACAATTTAATCACATAGAAAATAGTCCAGTAGTCAATTATTTTAACGAGGTGATTGACTGCAGAAGACAGATTATAAATTATGGAAATGCCTTGGGGTGTTCATGGTGTATATTAGGTGTTGACGTCTAGAATTGGACGTTGTGAGACCTTAATCCTCCCTTATGCTGAGCTCAGCACCAAACTTTAATCTGTAAACAACAGGCAGAGCAAAAAAAAAAAAATAATAATTACAAAGAGGACCCATTAATGGGACCAGATATAACTGTAGAAGAATAAGAAGAAAAAGAAACTTCGGCAAGATTCTTAACTTAGAATTCTGAAGAAAGCAATATAAATTTTTGTCGGACATTTAGTCTGCGACTGTTGAAAATTGATATTATTTTCTAACATCATCACCGTCACACAACTGCAAGAAAGCTATTTGAATAACCGTAGTAACTGTCTAATATTTATTCAAGTCAAGGAAGTAGTCTTGATCTTCGATAATT
>NC_142932.1:91664296-91679296 GCF_046866305.1 Octopus bimaculoides | reverse complement strand
TTCACTAGTACATGCGCACCGTTCCGATAACGGTTCTAGCCACAAGAATAAATCCATCTTTTCTGTCTAGATCGAGGCACAGCCGGTCATTAATCTAAAAGTACCACTTTTGTTCTTCTCAGTGTTCAACCCCCATCAACTTACAATCCAGTTTCAGGAAAATTTTCCGTATCTCAGGATCTAAATCTTTTCGAAGTAACACTATCACTCCGTCAACAGATCCCGGCTAACTACATGATGTATGTATAGAACTCGTATATATTGGATAGCCCCGGGCTGCCTGCGTTGTGCAATTCTTGGTTACGATGTTGATTATCAGATTTATGCCCTGTGATCTGGGGAGGTAGAGCAAATGACGTTGATTTGAAGCTAAACCCATGTTACAAACATTTATAAATTCTACTCTGAATGTAAAAGGGAGAGAAACGCAAAAGGGAGTGATCACATGACTCGGAACCAGTCCGTGTGTTTCTATCGGCAGAATGACACTCCGATATTTATTTAGGCAGAAGACAAACAGTTTGGAGAGAAATGGGTTAAGCGATGCCAACGATCCCAATTCGAGATTGCTTTTTTTTTTTTTTTTTGTATTATCAACTCCGGATGGATGAAAACCCAAATCGACTTCATCAACATTTTATGCAGAAGCCACATCAGCAGCAAGTACTCCATCACACCTTCCCCGGAAACAGAATTAAGAACAGCAGCAACAACAAAAACTACTACAACTATTACTACCACCACCACCACCACCACTACTACTACTACTACTACTACTACTACTACTACTACTACTACTACTACTGCTGCTGCTGCTGCTGCTGCTTCTGCAGTGACATCGCTCAAGAATGTTTCGTAGAAGGCTGGCACTAATAGAAAAATACCAAATGCAGACATTTTCAAGCAACAATTGTCAAAAGCGCTATTTACATTAAACTCACAAAACGAGCACAACAAATATCACTGAAGTTACATTTTGGGGAATATCAAATCAGTTTTAGAGAATATTACATGAATATATTTGTGAATAATATCGATCATCAGTAACAAATAATCGAATTCCGTTCATTATATATCGTACAAAAGTAACAAAATGTAATTTAAAAACGCAAAATTTTGTTGTGTATTAGTGGAAGTAAAATTTTACGTCTGTGCTCAACATGGAAGCCATGAAGAAGACCTCTAAGTAGTCATTTGACTTGCTAGAAATAGAAGACAACTTCTAACCTAAGCAATGGTATAAGAGAGTAGAGTTAGTTTTACAGACTTAAAGAAACATATCAGATATTAATCGAAGGCTCGTCTTTGAGTATAGGATGGCATGATCAGGTAGGTCTACGTCTAAATAACAGCAAAGACACACTGCGCACAAAAAATGTTGTCTGACTGAGGCAGAAAGTGAAAATGCTACAACAAAATTGCTTTGATAAGTTTTATTTATATCTAGCTCATAATACACAATAACTGTTTTACTCCGCTTTCCTTAATTTTTGGGGATAAAAATTTCGATTCACCAAGGGAAAAAAAAAGAGATTTTAAGAGTTAATGTAGGCGCAGGAGTGGCTGTGTGGTAAGTAGCTTGCTTACCAACCACATGGTTCCGGGTTCAGTCCCACTGCGTGGCACCTTGGGCAAGTGTCTTCTACTATAGCCTCGGGTCGACCAAAGCCTTGTGAGTGGATTTGGTAGACGGAAACTGAAAGAAGCCTGTCGTATATATGTATATATATATATATGTTTGTGTGTATGTGTGTCTGTGTTTGTCCCCCCCCCCCCAACATCGCTTGACAACCGATGGTGGTGTGTTTAGGTCCCCGTAACTTAGCGGTTCGGCAAAAAGAGACCGATAGAATAAGTACTAGGCATCCAAAGAATAAGTCCTGGGGTCGATTTACTCGACTAAAGGCGGTGCTCCAGCATGGCCACAGTCAAATGACTGAAACAAGTAAAAGAGTAAAAGAGTATGATTTTACATCGTTTAAAGAGACCTTTCACAAATCTATTTACTTCCGTTTTAATACAGTCTCCGAAGCTGTTCCTCTCGTTAACCAATTGTTTATGTAGATGTATCATTTTAAAGGATACACGATATTAAAAAAAATATATTAATTCCCAAAGGAAAATGTAAATGCACCCACGCACGCGCGCATATACATACATACATACATACATACATACATACATACATACACACATACATAAATACATATATACATATAAGAGACAAGTTGTACGTACGCCGCTATATATATATGTATGAATAATACAGAATGGGACAAGAACACTAAACATCCAGACAGTTAGGTGATACAAGAAAGGGACAAAACTTACAGATAGACGATACAAAGAAAACACGGACAGGTCAAGATCAAGATTATCCTTGCAATTTCGGCTGGTTATTCTCGATATTGATCCAATCTGGCCAGCCCCAAGGAAAAACTAAGCTAAGAGCATTAGATTCCTTGGAAGAAAGCAGCGAATGTGTACAAAAACAAGGACGGAAAAAAAAAACGAACAATGTTACACAAATACATCTATTATTATGTCCTGTTTTATTATTTTTATTGTATTTTTGTAACATTGCTTTTTTTTTTCCGAACAATGTTACATACATATGCTTATACATGCATTCGTATGTATGTCATTGTTCAGTTTTTTTTCAAGATTTCTTGCCAATTTAGAAAGAGCCGGTTTCTAACCTGTATCCAAGTCTCCCTCATTGGAGTTTCAACGTCAATAACGGTATTTTTGTATGTATGTATGTATGTATGTATGTATGTATATATATACATGTATGTATATATATGAGTATGAAGACATATGGCTTAGTGGTTAGGGTATTCGGCTAACGGTCGTAAGATCGTGAGTTCAATTCGCAGCGACGCGTTGTGTCCTTGAGCAAGACATTTTATTTCACGTTCCTCCAGTCTACTCAGCTGGCAAAAATAAGTAGTGCCTGTAGTTCAAATGGCCAGTCTTGTCACACTCTGTATCATGTTGAATCTCCCTGAAAAGTACATTAAAGGTACATGTGTTTGTGGAGTGCTCAGCCATTTGCCCGTTAATTTCGCGAGCAGGTTGTTCCGTTGATCGGATCAACTGGAACACTCGTCGTCGTAGCCGACGGAGTGCCGCACATGCATATATAAGTATTGATGTGAATATGCTCTACTCTTTTACTCTCTTTTACTTGTTTCAGTTATTTGACTGCGGCCATGCTGGAGCACCACCTTTAGTCGAACAAATCGACCCCAGGACTTATTCTTTGTAAGCCTAGTACTTATTCTATCGGTCCTTTTTGCCGAACCGCTAAGTTATGGGGACGTAAACACACCAGTATCAGTTGTCAAGCGATAGTGGGGGGCGGCAAACACAGACACACAAACACGCATACATATATATATATATATATACATATATACGACGGGCTTCTTTCAGTTTCCGTCTACCAAATCCACTCACAAGTCTTTGGTCGGCCCGAGGCTATAGTAGAAGACACTTGCCCAAGGTGCCATGCAATGGGACTGAACCCAGAACCATGTGGTTGGTAAGCAAGCTACTTACCACACAGCTACTCTTGCGCCTATATACACACGTATGTATGAAAATTATATATTCTATCACTGAAATGTTCACATCGGTGTAGAAAAATGTGTTGGTATCAGTAGCTCTATATACTGTTATTTGGTCATCATATTCTAACCAGCTGGGAAACACACGTGACGAGGAAACAAATATTGGCAGACAGATGTCATAAGATTAGACTTATACAGGAAGAAAGCAAACCGAGATATTATTATATTCATACTAAATATAGATGTTTTCTCTGCATATAAAACTCTCTATATAAATCATACCAAAATATTTTCTTAGCTAATTTATATGCCTCATCTATCTATGAAAGCTATTAACAAATCGAAGATTTGTGATTGGTTTTCAGTTTGTTACTATATATAAGTAACTCATTAACGAAGATAGCAACATAATATTTTGGCGGAGCATATAGAATTACAAGGAAAAATATCAATAAAAGTATTCATATTTAGATTTGATAAATTGGGAAATATATGTGTTATAACGTATTTCCTTTAAAATGACGTGTCTGCGAATTTAATCACAAAGTTTTGTTGTTATTGTTTAGCCCTAGGACTAACTTGATTGAACAAACCTATGATCAAATATATTTCAATATAAGTGATTTTTTTTTTTTTTTAGTGGGAGTACTCAAGTCTGGGTTTGATTTGAGTAAAATTTTACTGCTAATTATAGAATCTGGAATGACAATGAAATGAGTTGTAGTTAAGCAATTTGCAATGCCTTTTTGCTTTTAAGCGTACGAAGAAATAGAAATCTTTCCTGCGGGTCTATCTCTAGCTTGTTAAATTGTCATTTCGGCGATTTATCGTTATGATCTACTATCGAACGTGTGTCGAATGATATATGTTTTAAGTTTTATTTTACGCTCGAGGATATAATATGAAACAATATGAATGAAAAATCAAACATATTTCTGCATATCTGAAATATATATCTGAACATGAAATGTCTATATCTTTTTCTTTATTTTTCCATAGGCAAGTGGGGGAAAATATGACAGCCTATCCTTCATAGAAGAAATATCATAACAGACACTAACTTATGCCTTAATAGTTGCTATTGTTGTTGCTTTAGCTAGTCAGGTGTAAGATGCGCCTGACCAAGTAAAGCTATATTCAAACTAATTCTATTAGTGACCAACTCACATTTATTTTATCATTTTCATTTTTTTTTCATTTTATCTAGTTTCAGCTCATGAGCTGTGGCCTTGGTGGGGCAGCGCCATTTGGTGTTGCTACATAATTTTACTTCACGAATTTTACTTCAGGAATTGACATTTGGTGCATGAGAGAGTTTGATGCAGCTGCCCTCATCTGCACCTCCTGCCGCGAAGTTGGTTCATCTGGGACACTTGACAGGAAGAGGTTTATTTTGAAGATACCTACATCCACCCCATACAGGTTCTCTATTAGTGTAGAAAAATCTCGAAACCCCATTATCTAGCTTCTTTTTAAAAAAATAATAATGTAATGTCATTTGAGAGAATTAGGTTGCATTTTATGGCAAGTCGAGCAGTCTTACTGAATCTTGCTGGTGGATCTGAGTTGATGTTCACATTCTTTAGCAGCTTAATGTGGTGAGCTGGTAAAATGCTTAGCGATTTTTCTGAGTTCAAATGCCGCTGAGGTCGACTTTGCTTTCATCATTTCAGGGTCGATAAAATAAGTAAACTTTGAACACTGGGCTCAATGTAATCGATTTATTCCTTCATACGAAATTGCTGGCCTCGTGCCAGAACTTGAAGCCAATATAGTTTTGCTGCTGGTCAATCCTGACCAAACAAACCAAGCTTACAGTATCATTTCTTCTAGATATTCAATATGTAAGACTACGTTATCCAGTTTTACAAAACAAAATAAAAACATATAATAAAACAAAGCAATAGGCGCAGGAGTGGCTGTGTGGTAAGTAGCTTGCTTACTAACCACATGGTTCTGGGTTCAGTCCCACTGCGTGGCTCCTTGAGCAAGTATCTTCTACTATAGTTTCTGGCCGACCAAAGCCTTGTGAGTGGATTTGGTTGACGGAAACTGAAAGAAGCCCGTCGCATATATATATATATATATATATATATATATATATATATATATATATGTATGTATGTATATGTGTGTGTATATGTCTGTGTGTCTGTGTTTGTCACCCCAACACCACTTGACGACCGATGCTGGTGTGTTTACGCCCCTGTAGTTTAGCGATTTGGCAAAAGAGACCGATAGAACAAGTGCTAGGCTTACAAAGAATAAGTCCTGGGGTCGATTTCTTTGACTAAAGGCGGTGCTCCAGCATGGCCACAACCAAATGACTGAAATAAGTAAAAAGAGTAAAAAGAGAGAGTAGTGTTCAGTGACGGGAATTAGACTGCTATTTCTAGGAAGTTGAACGGTTATCCTCGCTGACCGCTGAGTTTTCAGAGTTGTACGCATGCGATTAGCTCACTGCATTTCTAAAATTTGTCTTCATATATTACGATTAGTGACAGGGGTCAAAAACTGTCACACTCTTGTTATACCATGGAAAAAACATCTCCAGTAAGGACAAAGTAACTCATTTATGGTTACATTATGTTCGATTAGCGTTGCAAATAAAATGAAAAGTTTTCAAAAGGGAAGTGAAAGTGAACCAAAAGTTATGTGACACATCTTTTAATTCTACTGTACCTAAGTTGGTCTAAAACGAGTTGTTGTTGGCACTCCGTCGCTTACGACGTCGAGGGTTCCAGTTGATCCGATCAACGGAACAGCCTGCTCGTGAAATTAACGTGCAAGTGGCTGAGCACTCCACAGACACGTGTACCCTTAGCGTAGTTCTCGGGGATATTCAGCGTGACACAGTGTGACAAGGCTGACCTTTTGAATTACAGGCACAACAGAAACAGGAAGTAAGAGTGAGAGAAAGTTGTGGTGAAAGAGTACAGCAGGTTTCGCCACCATCCCGTGCCGGAGTCTCGTGGAGCTTTAGGTGTTTTCGCTCAATAAACACTCACAACGCCCGGTCTGGGAATCGAAACCACGATCCTATGACAGCGAGTCCGATGCCCTAACCACTGGGTCATTGCACCGCCACTCTAAAACGAGAAAGCAAATAATAAGAAAAATCTGGAAATGTCACATCAAAGAACACCAAACACAACCACTAGTACATACTATAACACCAACAAAAACAATATGCTAACGTGAGCGTTATTAATGAGTCGACCAACCTGCTTGAAATGCAAGCCAAATCTTAAGTTAAACATATATGAAAATATATTCTTACATACATTTAAAATGAGGAGATAGTCACGGATGAAATGGTTTTGATCGCAAATCAGTTTGATCAGGGATGGTAAAGAAATAAACAGCAAAAAGATTAAAATTAAAACGAAACAAATACATTTTATTCCAATGCCCATGACTTGTGCTCTTGATTTCACGGTCCCAGGAAGTCTGAAGCAAAATCGACCTCATTAGGATTTCAACACAGAACTTTAAAAGCTAACATATATATATATATATATATATATATATATATATATATATATATATATATATATATATATATATATATATATATATATATATATATATATATATATATAATTCATACTCACACACGTGTACATCTGCTCTGTTGCGTTTGTGCCTTGCAAGCACTTAAGATTTTGCTAATCCATCGTCCGAACGATACCATAAACAGCACCACCACCACCACCATCATCAACTACAATAACAACAGACAGAACAACAAAAACAATGAGAACGAAACAACAATTGCAATAACACAGAGTTTCCCCACCTCAAAGTAAAATAAGAAATTTAAAAGAAGTACCAAACTGAATCCGAATTTGTGACAGTCTTTTAAAGCTCATTAATCATTCATTATACCCAGGAAAAATGAGTGGGAAAACTTCATCAGTATAAACTAGTGATTCTCAGGAGTTTCACCTCAATCTCTGCCTTCATAATCTTCGTCTGTCTGTCCCCTCGCCTTTGCCTTTCGCTTTCAATGTTTGGCTTGTATCATTTATATTATCATATAACGCTAGCTTCCTCATGCGTCGATTGAGATGCAGGAGCACGGGAAGCTTAAGAGATTCGAATTAGCGGTGTCATGTAAATGTGAAAATAAGTAGCGGGGTCTTACATCTGGCTGGTAGAAGCTCTCTCTCTCTCTCACACACACACACACACACACACAGAAAGACAAGACAAAACAAAAGATGCGACATCACATGTTTAAAAAAAATTATATAAAGCTACAAAATTTCAGAAATATAATGGCTAAATAAAAGTATAGAACATTTAAATTTAAAAATCTAAATGAAACGCTCCATCTTTTTCTTTTCTATCAATTTTCCCTTTCTTCAATCTGTCTGCTTACATCAATATATCTATGAGTGTGTTTTTTAATACATAAATACACACACACACACAGACAGACACACACACACACACCCACACACACACACATAAATATAAGCATATATACTTATATATATATGTGAGTGTGTGAGCGCGTGCACGTACATAAAATCTACATAGGTGCATAAATAGACACACGCTCACACATACTCCGATGTATACCCGTATATACAGACATAAATATGCAGAAATGGATATATACTTACGCTCATAAATACAACACACACAAACATACACTCACACACACATACATACACACACGCACGCACACAGACACACACACACACATACACACACACAATATATATATATATATATTATCGGTTCGTGTTCATTTCTATGTGTGCACCTAAGTGTTACAATTTTTCTTGTGTTAAATTTCTTAACCCATTAGCAAGACTTTACCACATTTAAAAAAAAAAAAAAAGTAAATAAATAAGTTAATAAATAAATAAAGGATAAAACAAATAAAATGAAATAACCTACAGAAAAAAAAGACGATAAAAAACACAGCACTACAGTAAACCAAACTGTTTAAATCTGACAGTACGATCAATCTTTCAGTGAATAGAATAGAATAAAGTGAATAAATGATATAAAAATAATTATATAAATTTAATAATAATAAATAACAAATAAAACACACCACAAAAGAAAGAATTGAACCTTATTAAAAGATTTAGATACTCAATTTTAGGATAATATTGCAAGAGACATTTTGAAATGTTCACTAACAAAATCAGTCTATTAATCTCTCTTTACACTTCCATACGCAGATAATATAAGTGAGCGCGTATGTATGTATGTATGTATGTATGTATGTATGTATGTATGTATGTATGTATGTATGTATGTTTGTATGTATCTGTGTGTATCTATGTGTGTACGTATGTATGTATTATATATGCATGTAATTATGTGAATGTATGTGTGTATGTATGTGTGTGTATGTATGTATTTATATATGAGTATTTTTTTTATATCAGCATGAATACATCTATACATGTGTGTATGTATATAAGTATGAATGTATGTATATATATAAATATTTATGCGCATATATATATATATATATATATATATATGTATTGTACATAGATGTATTATATATATATGTATGGTACATATATGTATTATATATATATATATTATACATATATATACATTATATATAAATATATACATAATTGTATATAATAATAATAATAATAATAATATATATATATATATATATATATATATATATATATATATATATATATATATATATATAATAATATTATTAGGGACAAAATCCAAAATTACAGGTAAAAAACTCAATTAAAATCAATTTATAAAAAATTAAATTGAGCCTTATAGATAAAGTATATATAAAATATATATAGTTTTAGGGAAAATAACCAATTTTCAAGAACTCATCGATGAAAATCCACTATCACATATAGAAAAATTAATAATTAAAAGCACAATAAATGAGTATAATATAAAGTAAAGTAAATATCATAAGATAAATATAATAAAAAGATTACACGTGTTTCATAACCAATTTTCAAATAGAAAAGAAATTTAAATCGATTAAAATCAATTGAAATTATCTAAAATAAGTTCTATTCAAAAATATAGCTACTCGTCAGATCGTAAGTAGAACAATAATTAGATATATATCTCAACCAACAATAAGTACCAAATGAATTAATATGATATACTTATTATATAAAGATAGAAAAATTATTTAAAAAATATCATAATATCAAAATAATAACCATTCAATAATCATCCCTTCTTATGATATTTACTTTACTTTATATTATACTCATTTATTGTGCTTTTAATTATTAATTTTTCTATATGTGATAGTGGATTTTCATCGATGAGTTCTTGAAAATTGGTTATTTTCCCTAAAACTATATATATATATATATATATATATATATATATATATATATATGCATATATACACAGATATACACAGATACATATACACGCCTACATATATATGTATATATACATGCATATATGGGTACAGGACGTAAAAAAAACGTGAACAAAATGAGAAACGAGAACATAAAAAACAAAAGCATGGAAAACGAACTTTTTTTCGAAAAACGAAAGAAACAAATAGAGAAACGAAACAGGCAACATAAAGAACATTCCCTCCATCAGTTGTCCCCCATTTTATCTACTCTGCGTTTCGAAGGTAAGGACAATACGCAACTTTGTTAAAACAGTCCTTCCCACAAAGCAAATTAAATAAAATTTGGAAATTTTGCGGGGGGTGAAAGTGGTAACGAAAACAGGACAGTAATAACAAAACGGTAAAAACAAACGGCTGCGGTCATGCTGGAGCACCGCCTTTAGTTGAACAAATCGACCCCAGAACTGATTCTTTGTAAGCCTAGTACTTATTATATCGTCTCTTAGGCCGAACCGCTAAGTTACGGGGACATAAGCGCACTAACATCGGTTGTCAAGCGATGGTGGGGGGACAAAAACAGACACACAAACAAACAAACAAACACCCATATATATATTTATATATATATATATATATATACGACGGGCTTCTTTACTTCTTTCAGTTTCCACTCATGTGGCTTTGGTCGGCCCGAGGCTATAGTAGAAGACATTAGTCCAAGGCGACACACAGTAGGACTGAACCAGGAACCGTTTGATATATATACACATCATTCGCCATGATAGATCGCTAACCACTACACACATTTTTTTTCTCTCCTTGTTTCTCTTCTTGTTTCTTTGTGTGTTCCATTCTGTGGAAGGGTGTAGGATCGAAACGTTAAAAACTTTCTCAATTCCTGAGCGTTATACTAATACATCTGTTTGTTTTCTCACCACCTGTCTTCGTCTGTTGTTTTTTTTGTGAATTCTCTGCATGCGTATATATATATTTATATGAGTAATATATATATGTATACGTACATAGAAGCATATGCACCTCTTTATATAGCTATGTGTGTATATAATATTAGTGTACACAGATATATGCCTAGGTATTTAGTGCATGTATGCGTATATGTGCGCATGGATATATATATATATATATATATATATATATATATATATATATATATATATATAAATTGTA
Organism: Octopus bimaculoides; assembly: GCF_046866305.1. Lineage (NCBI taxonomy): Eukaryota > Metazoa > Mollusca > Cephalopoda > Octopoda > Octopodidae > Octopus > Octopus bimaculoides. The sequence goes on along the minus strand of NC_142932.1, from coordinate 91,668,193 downwards.
AATCCAATACAAAAAAATAACAACAAAACTACAAAGGATTCCGCGGTACACGTGTTTCAAGCTCTATATGTGTATAATATAATATAATATAATATAACATAATATAATATGTGTATAATCTACAATGTAAAGCTATCCTCAGCCGCAAAATTATCTCTCTCCCAGGAAATTATATCATCTCGACGTTGAAGTAAGGAGAAATGTGTGATGTAAGAGGTGAAGATCCTTTCGGTATTCTGTATAGTACTATATCTGGTATAATTCTCCACCCGGACATAATCTCTCCGGTCCTTCGAAAACCTTCCATACCTTGCGACGATTCAGTGTGTAGTGTTAAGTTGGTGGTTATATATATATATATATATATATATATATATATATATATATATATATATATATATATATATATATATATATATATATGTATGTATGTATGTATATATATATATATATATATATATATATATATATATATATATATATATATATATATATATATGTATGTATGTATGTATATATATATATATATATATATATATATATATATATATATATATATATATATATATATATTTGTATGTATGTATGTATGTATATAATTCGAGACTATGTGTGATACTGGTGAATTTTTGTTTTCATCAATGGAGAAAAAAATTACGACACGAATTTGATGTAATTTATTACAAACTATAGATTCTTCAATTGTTAGACTGATTTTAATGTTGACAGTTATTCAAAAGATTTGAATAATTGGGAATACGGAATTTAGAGTAATGATGCAAGAATATGATAATGATGATGATATTTATAATAATAGTAATTATTATTATTATTTCAAATTTTTGCTACAAGGGCAGCTAGGTGGAGGTGAGGATGAATCGATTACATCAACTGGTACTTATTTTATCGACACAGAAAGGATGAACTCAGCGGAATTTGAACTCAGGACTTGGAGGTAGAAGAATTACCGCTAGGCATTTCGCCCAGCGTGCTAATGATTCTACCAGCTCACCGCCTTCGTAATAGTAATAATAATAATCCTTTCTATTATAGGCATTAGGCCTGAAGATTTTTTGAGGAGGGGACTAGTCGATTACATCGACCCCAGAATTTCACTGGTACTTGATTTATCGACCCCGAAAGGAATGAAAGGCAAATTCAACCTGAGCGGAATTTGAACTCAGAACGTAAAGACAGACGAAATGCCACTGAGCATTTTGCCCGGCGTGCTAACGATTCTGCCAGTTCACCAATAATATTAGCCACAATGATGATGATGATGATGAAGAAGAATATTATCCATATTATCACTGAGTGAGAGAGCCACACTCCCTGTCAAAATTGACTCGTCTGTACAAATGCTTAGTGATATTTCGCCTGTCGCTATGTTCCGACTTCAAATTCCGCCGAGGTCGACTTTGGCTTTCATCCCTTCGGAGTCGATAAGATATTCTTAATATCACTCAGCAGATTCGAACGTGAATAGACTACTCGCTGATGTATATGTATACATATATGCATACGTAAATACATATATATATATACACCCGTTTATGTGTGTGTGCGTTTTCGCGTGTGTTTATGCAAATATTTGTATCTAATTAGTTTTAGTTCGCTTTTTTTCAGGCTGTCTGTATACCTTTGTCAACATATAAGTAAACAGACAGACAGCCAGACAGACAGATATATAGATAGATATCTTTATACTTCTCGATCAATATGTATCTAAAACTCTTGCGTTGTTATCATACATGCGTCTATCTAATTTTATATTTTGATAAGTGTCCATCCAGCTAGTTATTTGTGGTTTCTATTGACCGTTGCTGTATAATTTACCCAATTGTCTACCAGGCAGGCATACTGCTGCATATGGTTATGCACTTACGCCCATGAGCAGGAACACCCTGCACTCACACAAACAATCACACATACACACACATTCACACACATACACAAGCGTTTACATGAAAAATATTGGTCTACTTAAACAATAGACATCAATATCCCTGTCTACGTATTACCCAATAACAATAATTCTCTCGAGTCCCGTGTTCAAATCCCACCAGGATCATCTTCGCTATTGAAATATCAGTAATATGTATTGTTTTGTTTCAATGGGTTGTCAGAGGTAGAGGAACAACGCCTGTGACATTTTGTTGTGCCTTTGAGACTGGTGTATATAAATATTTATATAAATGTATTGCTGAAATAGAATTTTAAATTATGTCTACACTAATCATGTAACTTTTCAGTTCAGCCATTTAAGAAGAACAAATTTCCAACTGAGGAAGAGCAGCATCCAATCATTTGTTGATTCTGCTATTACTAATGATAATGTAATAAAAACAAACAAAATGGAGAGGCAGAGAGACAGACAGACAGACAGACCTGAAGCTATGCAATAAAGGGCATATGGCGGTACTCTAGAACGATCTTATATATAATGGATGGAAGAGTCAACTTAGCTCATATTACACACACACACACACACACACACACACACACACACACACACACACACACACACACACACACACACACGCACGCACACTCACACACATACACACACACACATAGTTGTAGTTTGTCATGTGGTATACCTTAATTTTATGTTAGTAGGCTTTAAAATTGTAGGCTCCTGCACATTATTCATATGCGTACGATATATATATGTATATATATATATATATATATATATATATATATATATATATATATATATATATATATATATATATACATATATATATATATATATATATATATATATATATATATATATATATATATATACATATATATACATACACATATATATATATACGTACATATATATGTACATACATATATATTTATTACACACACACACACACACACACACACACACACACACACACACACACACACACACATATATATATATATAATCCAAGAGAGTTAGGGGTTGAGGATCCAACCCACTAAGGGATAATATATATCCATCCAATATACTGCTGGGAGGGTACCCAATTATTGTTACACTAGTGTTATACCAAGTGCAATAAATTGGTGCGGTTAAAAGGGGGTTATTTTACTCTAAAATTATATAACAATAAGAAAATGGAGGGGAATAGGAGGTACTCATCAACTGGCAGACACTTTTAGCCAAACATATTCCGTTAATTATTCTGTTTATTTTATAACTTAATTGACAAAAAATACAATATACAGACACTTATGACATACCGTGTCATATCAACAATTAAGATTTCAAATTTAAAGGACATTTAGTAATTGGAAAAGTGACAAAATCTTACAGCTGTTTTGGCCTAGTGTTGGCATGCCCCATTCTATCTATATAGCTCCCGTACGCTGGAGTAATTAGTAGATGAAAATGGTGTAATGGGGGTACATGCATGATTCGCTAGGCCTCTTCAGAGATTTACAAAATTCAATACAAATATAAAATAAGAATAAAATAAAAAATAAAAATATAAGGCACATAAAAAAGCCTACAAAAAGTATATAAAACCATATAAATAGTTATAAAAACTCTAATGTACATGCCTATGCATGTATACATTACCATATGCAGATATAAATGGATATAAAAACATAACTACATGAGTACATATATGTGTGCTCAGATTCACATACACAGATGGCTGCACATGCATACCAAAATAGTCAACAGTCACTGTCACCACATGTGAGGGGGACATGCACATATATATCTATCCCCTCACACATACATACATACATACATACATACATACATGTATATATAAATATTCCCATACATAGATGATCCCTGGTATGAACGTTATTCGTTGCGTCTCCACACGTATACTCGGCCGGTGGTCGGAAATAAGGTACCGGATGACTCGTCCGAGAAAATAACATTCTTCCACTATTCTA
>NC_142932.1:91646796-91661796 GCF_046866305.1 Octopus bimaculoides | reverse complement strand
TCTATCTTGTGTCATGTACAATATACTATAATTAAAAATCAGTTCTGATTAAATGAATAAATGAATCAATAGATAAACTACAGATATTATTTATACAAATTGATTTATTACTTGTCTTAATGTTGTTGTTCTTGTTGGTGTTGTTGACATTCTTGATGTTTATTGTTTTCTATTGTAATGTGCTTGTAGTAGTAGTAGTAGTGTTTGTTCCTTTCGTATCTCTTCTTTTTCATAGTTCATTTGTATTTCATTTACTTTCTCTAATCCGCAGAGCCGTTTGAAGATGGTAGTGAGAGTAGTTGTCTGATATAGTAGTGTACGATAAAACTTTTCTGATACTATCGTGTCCCGAGTTCAATGATATTCTGATTTCAAATCCAAGCAACCATCATAAAATCAGCCCTAGTTTCATATTGGCGTCGATGTATTTGATGTACTTCCTTTGTCCTAAGTTTACATCTAAATTCGAAATTAATACACTATGGCAGGAATATGGGTGTTGGAATCGATCTGATACCGAATAACCAGGTGAAATCTTATACCTTTATACTGTTACACTGTTCTGTCCGAAGTGGTGATAGCTGATCTAGAAATGATCTTGAAACCTTTCTTTTAAATAAATACCACAAACCAGTTCATGAAGGCGCGTGGCCTGATGTTTAGTGTTATTGGCCTCGTGATTTAAATTCGATTTCTAGATTGAGCAAAGTCTTGTATCTTTGAGTATTTCGTTTCATGTTGTTCCAGTTTGCTCAGTTTAAAATAAATACCAGCCAACGGAGATGCAGTTTTTTCTGCTTGTATCTTCCTCCCCAGCAGTCATATCCTTTATGTTTCGCTGGGTAAAATCTTCCATGTCTCGAACAGTGTTTATGTCTACTTAGGACTACAGATGATAATCTTGGAACAAGCTACGTCATACTCATTTTTGTGTGAGATATATATATTTTTAAAGAACCCTTCAACGTAGTAAGAATTTGCTTTACTCTAAATTTCTGACAGAAATACGGCCTAAAATTATTGAGAAAGAGTATGTCGATTATATGTCTCAACGTCGGTACGATGAAATCCATAGTCGACCACAGGAGGGTTTGAACTACAATATAATGGAGCGTAACGAAATCATGATATTTATCTTGTGGGAGTATTGACATACGAACAGAAATTTTGCAGAAGAACAATAAATTACTGGTACATTATTTCATCGATCTTTTGATGATAAAAAAATTTAAGTCACCTTCGATGAACTTAGAAATGATAAACATAAACGTGCGCAGGGACTTTATGAGAGACGCTAATACTTCCGTAAAGCCCTATTGATGTCTTACTAGGTCATAAATTTCGAGGGATATTGATATTGTGGTGGGGGTGATTTTAATGGTTATGTTAAACTAAGTATTTGCCTGATAGATTGCTTTGCCGAAGTCAGGAGGTTGAAAGGCAAAGCTGAAAAGGAAATACCGCAATTTTTTTTTGTCCAATCCTATAAATATTCTGTAAACCCACACCTAACCTGTAAGGAAGAGTAGTGCACTGAAGGATATGAGGAAGGTAAACAAGGATATCAGCAATCTATCAGAAATGAATTATCGCTAATCAGGTATTGAAACAATATTGTTATATCAAATAGCTACGGGCTTACTAGGATCTGTGAAATATACTGATTTCTGATATTGGTTTCAAAATCTGGCATAGGGTGCAAATTAATTACATCGAACTCACTACTAAACTGGTACTTATTTATCGTCCCGAAAGGATGAAAGGCAGGGTCGACCTCGGCAGAATTTGAACATAGAACGTAAAGACAGACGAAATGCTGCTAAGCATTATGCTCGGCTTGCTAATGATTCTACCAACTCACTACCTTAATTTGATTTCTGATGTTGCCAACATTTTATATGTGGTGAGTGTAGTTGAGTGAATACGGTTCACATACTGGCTTGGAGCTATTGTGGCGATTTGGGAACAACAATAAAAATGTAAACTAAGAATAGCGTGTTGATGGTGGAGAAAAAAAATTTGACTCTCTGACTTTGCCATTGTGTGAGAAATCTGGTTTCCGGAAAAATATTAATTTTTGTTGCTTTCTAAGTTTGATACAATGCAAAAAATAAAAAAATGTCCTCAGAGAAGTTAGTATATCGTCATTTAAATCTTTATTATATGTACAGATTTACTGATGTATAATTCATTAGCAAAAGTAATACGAACTTCAATACCAACCTCAGTGTGTCTTGAACTCATAACCTGGATAACGAAATCAAATAGAGTAAGAAATTCAGTAATGGTACCCTACTTATTTATATATTCTACCTATTCTGCTACGCTGCAGCTTTTCACTTTCTGTAAAAAATATTAAAACCGAATGTTATTTCCTCTATCTATAGAAACTATGAAGCGTGAAATATTCATTTGTTTGTGAATAGTTCAATTTTCAGTTTTGTCTTCAAGATAGGTTTACGTCAATGTTAAGCAGTCGAAAAGGCACCATCTTTGACAGAATGGTAGGCTCAGGTATTTGGGCTAGGTTAATTTATTACGGTCAACAATTCCTTTATAATGCAAATAACTTTAGTAAACTTGACGGGAACGCTATTTTGTAGTGATTGTCTGAAACTAGTTGTCAGTAAACATGGCATGAATAAAATACTGTTGTGCCCTCTTCCTCACCAATGGTGTCGCGAACAAGTGAAAGGGATCGAGATTAGATTAGAAGACAAAAGCTAAAGGAAAAAATTAACAAAAACGAAAAGAACATATGCGCACAAGATGAAGATGATACATATTTTTAACAGAACAGATTCACACAAACACATACACAACCAAGGAATTATGACAATAATGTAGTTGGGTTTGTTAGCTGAAATAATTTCGCGAAAATTTCTGAAAGAAAAACGAAATTGTACACACGTACACACACAGTTGAAGAAACAAACGCGCGCGCATTCACTTACGCAGAGAATTAGAAATATACAAAGACGCATGAACAAACACATACTTATCCACACAAACTTACATAGCAACCCCATACACTCACACAAGATAAACACAACATCGTGTAATAAACAAAACGCCTTCCCCAATTTCAAGATAACAACAAAAGCTATTATATATATATATATATATTATACAGCAAAGCAAAAGCGGTAAACATCAGAAGCTATCTTAGAAACTATGCAGAAATATGACAGAACTCATTACGAAATACACAAAGGACACATCGCTTCTTTTTAGGTATTTTCTTTGTTTCATTTTTCTTTCAGACGGCATTAGATTCATAAGAATAGTTTTAACAGATTTCATTTGTTTTCGTGTAAATACATGCTCAGTGACAAGGATATAATGAGGAGAAACAGGAGTTTGTGGATAGGGTTTCGAATAAGCCTTCTCTTGGTTCACTAAAAACGTTTGCCTTTGAGGATTATAATAGGATTGAGTGATATTGGATACTAAGATTCGATACAGATTTCTGTTGTTTAACTACTTGTATGCTTGTAATAGGATTTAATGTGAATGTTTTTGAATACAGGTTATTCTTTTATATTTTTTACATATGAGTTAATCGTTGTACGGTATACTCTTTTATACTCTTTTACTTGTTTCAGTCATTTGACTGCGGCCATGCTGGAGCACCACCTTTAGTCGAGCAAATCGACCCCAGGACTTATTCTTTGGATGCCTAGTACTTATTCTATCGGTCTCTTTTGCCGAACCGCTAGGTTACGGGGACGTAAACACACCAGCATCGGTTGTCAAACGATGTTGGGGGACAAACACAGACACACAAACATACACACACACACATATATATATACATATATATACGACGGGCTTCTTTCAGTTTCCGTCTACCAAATCCACTCACAAGGCTTTGGTCGGCCCGAGGCTATAGTAGAAGACACTTGCCCAAGGTGCCACGCAGTGGGACTGAACCCGGAACCATGTGGTTGGTAAGCAAGCTACTTACCACACAGCCACTCCTACGCCTATGTATGTTTATTTGATAATATATAATGGGATTGTCGAAAGAAGTGGCAACAAGTATTCCTTTGCTCTTAGATTACCCAGAGGATCAAGGCAGAAATGCAGGTAAGGTTTTCGAATCAGTATTATGTTTCCTGATTATATTGTTCACTGAGATGGAAACAATAGGATAAACAGAAAAGATAAAGTTTCGAAAATTTATCCGTTTCTTTGTTGAAATATTTTTTTAAGTCCTCGGGAGGGAGAATGTTAAATAAAAGGTTGTTTCCTTGATAACTTTTCAGAAAGGTTTAACATTATAATAAGATGAAATGAAGTCAAATGAAATAGTACTTGAGATTTGAAAGGCCGAGAACTCACAAAACAATAACTAATCACTTCCTGTAAGACATTCGCCAGATGTAGTTAATAATGGTTATTAATTCAGATAAGAAAGGGAGGAGGTTATTCATTACCGTCAATCCAAATACTCCATTGGTTTTACATACATGAACACATTAGACTCCTCACTCATATAATAATCGAACCGAGAGTTTAACTACGGTCCTTACATGGCGTTAGCTGCCACCTTGGGTTTTCTGGATACCAATACTTCTCATATATACATACACACACATATATATATATATATATATATATATGTGTGTGTGTGTGTGTGTGTGTGTGTGTGTGTGTGTGTGTGCGTGCAGTTGAAATTTGCAGAAAAATGAAAGACGAAGATAGGTGTATAAACAACAAGCAAGTGTCTTAGTTTGACGCTCGGGAAGGTGAGAAAGTCTTTTACGTTTCCAGCCTATGCTCTTCAAAAGAAAGGAACTTGAGGAAATAAACAGAGAGAGAATAAAAACGAAAACTTTTGGATTCAGCAATCAATCATGGCGAAACAAATATGCCGCTCCATGTAAGAAGTGAAAACCCGGTCTTCAGAGAACTGAAACTAAAAATATAGAATTCCATCACTAGAAAAATATTGCTTTAAATGAGTGTGTGGAAAATGTTTCCAAAGAACTCAGGAAAGGGGAGGGTTATAAACGGTTTAAAAACAATGTTTTTGGAAAGCGTTGTAAACTTTCAAGAGCAAAAGTCACTAAAAATGTTGTGTTCAACTACTGCATCCATATTATTTCTGTCTTGACTTCGTTTTTCTTCAGAATCAAATCTAATCGAGAGAATGGGTTTATTGTTGTGCATCTCACTCTCTCTGAAATCTAGTTCATGCATATTTCTGACGTCACATAATATTATGGGCATCATTTTATGAATAAATGAAAACTATAGATAACCAACATTATGGACAGAATGTGGGAGAAAATCGATTCAAGCCAATTTTAAAGGGAAAATATAGTTTGTAGAAAAATTGTAAAGAAAACAGTTTATAAACAGGCTCTAGAAGAAGTTGAGTAGATTATATTTGAGTGACTTCTTCCATTTTCCATTCTAAAAGATTAGGTTTTGCCAAATATTCTCAAATAAATTATAACTACAAACTCTTCAAGACATCAAATGTTTCAAACGATCGCAAAACAGCGAAGGTGTTATTGCATTATTAGTTAATAACATCTTTTGAACTGAGTTTAAATTCTGGTGATGTCCAGTTTTGTATTTCATTTCACATTAGTGCATAATTCAATCCGTTTGCCTACTACTAGCAAGAAAGTAAGTTATTTGTGGAATTGCCAAATGCATTTAGGCTTTGCTCAGGATACAGAATCGATGATAAAGAAACTTTCTTTTTGTTGCATGTATGTCTATATGTCTGTGTATCTTTGAAATGTAAAAACGTAGTGTTGAATGAGAGAACAATTGAAAAACATTCAGAACTCATCTAAGTTTATTGATATCAAATAATAACCCCTGAAATGCATGAATGATGACACTTCATACTTTTCTCTTTGTCTAGTTAAAAGAAGTTATTCTATGCAATTGCTTCTAAAAATTATGGTTCAATTTAGAATACATTATATAAATACACATACACGCGAATATGAAAAAAAAAATCATAATGTCGTTATTGTTGCTATGTAATGGAAACGCGCCTCGACTCTGATGTGAAAGACCTATGGCATGACAGTAACTGAAAGAGGAAAAGATGTGTTTCCCTCATACGGGAAATCTGGTTCCAGATATACCATATTTTCGACTGACTTTTAAACTTTTTTGTCAAAAGAGAATGCATACTCCGTGACTAGTTACATTCTAAGCATTCATGGAAGCAATGCGGGTTTAGCGGTTAGTCCCTATGTTGCAAGTAATTAATGAAAAATGAAGATGGTTAGAGAAAAACGAAGCGTTGTACCATCTGTTTAAGAGTTGGTGTTCTTGAACGTGGCAAGTCATTAATGAACTGAGAAAGAAAGAGTGCGGACAGGTAAAACCGAATCGTGGGGATAACTCTGGCTTAATACGATGTGCGAGAGTCATAGCTCCAACAACCGTGATATTGCGATCTAATAATATGATGTTGATCGAAGAGATGAGAAACAGTTGAAGTTCATAGACATGAAGTTTCGAGAGATTTGTATGACAGACACAGTCGAATGATGTGCTGATGTTAAGAGCGATAAAGTTATTTTCACCAAATGTCTCCAAGGCGAGAGCTCACTATTTCGTGAGATAGAAGAGATGGACTTAAACAAATGTGACATTCTCCCATCTGTATACCATGCACTTACTACAAGGAGCTATTACAATGCACGATACCATACAATGCGATGTTAGAGCGGAAAGCATTGGAGGAGAACATATCTATACAGAACAATGATAGAATAAACACACAGGCAACATAATTCAGTTCAGAACAAAAATAAACATTTGATAAATGTGCCTTGAATCTAAATGACAAACTTCAAATTCCAGGTTGCGATCTACACCAGCCACATCGGGCAAGATTACTTTAAATGTACATCAATAGCAAATTATGCTCAAGAAGGACTGTGATGTTCCAGAAAAGTTGATCATATATCACTTTTCTGTTCCAAATATACTGTAAAGAACTCATAGAAAATGTGTTATAAAAAGACCTGTGGCAATATACATATGTCCAAAAAAGTGTGATGACCATCATTAAAATGAGCAGCCGAGTAGAATTGGACCATCGAGAAAATAAAACTCAATCCCAAAGTGTTCTTTTCATTTGCAAAAAAAAAAAAAAAAAAAAAAAAATCATCAAGTCGCTGTTTCCACTGATAGTCGTCTGGTTGATAAGAACAACACTCTACACGATGACGCAAAATCCATGTGTGAAATACTGCAGAAACAATACTGCTCTGGTTTCCGTGATGGCAGGGACTGCCTGTCGCAGCTTCCATTTTGACGACGTTTTAAAAGCTTTGCGAGAAGGCTCCAACACAGATGTCATATACCTTGATATCAGCAAGGTATTGACAGAGAGCACTACAACATCCTGCTGAAGAAACTGTCCAGCATTGGAGTCCGTGGAAAGCTGTTTCAGTGGATAAAGTGTTTCCTGACGAGCAGAACCCAACATGTTGTGCTGGATGGAATCCGATCAAGCTCAGCCAAACTCAGTAGTGGTCTCCCACAAGGTACTGTGTTGGGCCTATTCCTCTTCATTATCTGCATTAATGACATAGTAGAGGTCATCAAACATTGAACATTGAAGAACTTTGCAGATGATTCCAAGCTCCAGAAGGCCATAACCGGTATTGGACTGTCGGATCTGTTTGCAGTTGCCCAATGGACAGAAAAGAACAATATGATTCTGAAAGAAGATTAGTTTAATTCGATCCCCTTTGGAAAAGAGGATACTCTGAAACTACCATATGCCTTTCCCTCGGCAGACTTCCTAGTATCATCCAACAACACCAGAGACTTTGAAGTAATTCTTGATAACAATCTGAGCTGGAGTTCCTAAGTAAACAGCAAGATTGACTTGGCCTGCAAGGTATGCTCTGGGATTCCGAGAACTTTCTGGTCTAGAGATGCTTACGCCATCATCCTTCTCTACTCTACTTTTGCCCGACCCCACCTTGAATGCTGTTGTCCACTGTGGTCTCCCCACACGAAGCAATTCATTATGGAAGTGGAAGCACTCCAGAGGTCAATAACAAGAAAGACAGACGGCATGACAGGTATTGACTATTGGGGTCGACTTAAAAAGCTCAATCTCTACTCTCTCTCTCCAACGCCGCTGTGAGCGCTACATCATATTTGTGTGATGTGGAAAATATTCCATCAATATTGCACAAATGACGCTGGCATCAATTTTAAAATCTACCGAAGACTTACTTGGTCCCTGTGCTATCCGCCCGCTACAAAAATCGAACTCAAGACACATAACAACAATACGTCACAACTACTTTACCTCAATCAGTCCAGCCCTCTTTAATACCATACAAAAATACATCGAAACGAAAACAGATCTCATAAAATTCAAAAGTTCTCTGGACAAATTTTTCCAAAAAATCCTGGACCAACCTCCTACACCCGGATATGTCTCCAACAATAATAACTCTTTGCTAGAGTGTACCATAGTGTCCCATATATGACTGAGGTGTGCATCACGATCTAAAAGACTTCACCAGGTGGCGCTCTTAAGTTAGACATGACCTGGGCCTTTACTGGTCAAAACCTATGTAATTTATCTAAGTTATATATATATATGCTTGTATATTTGCATTTATATATGTGTGTGTGTATACAAACACACACACATGCGAGTGGGTGGATATGAGTGCACATATATGTTTATATAACTACCTTCACACACACACACACACACACACACACACACACACACATACGTATACACATTAAAATGCAACAGGATTTACAATAGGCTGTCTGAGGAAATCTTGTTGATTTTGCTTGTTGGAGGAATTCCAGAACACAGCATGGACACAACTCATGAGTATGTAGAATGCTAAAACAGTGTTCCTTAAAGCGGGTGGCAGTCATTTAACCGGGTGCTTGGTGAGGAGAGGAAAGGAAATCAGAAAGTTTATTCTGGTTTTCTTTTCGTTTATTTTTCCTTCTACTTCTTAAATATGTTTTACATCTATGTGTGTCTATGCAAATATATGTATATATATATATATATATATATATATATATATATATATATATATATATATATATATATATATATATATGTATATGTATGTATGTATGTGTGTGTATAAACGTTTATGTTTGTGTTTTTGACAATTCTAGCCTGTTTATTTTTATTTATTCTTCATCCCCACTAAAAAAAAGAGGGAATTTGTAAAACTTGTTCATGGGAACTTAACACAGCTGTTTAAAGGTTTGAAAGACCAATCAAACATAACTTGGGGAAAAAATTAAAGAAAAAAACATGTTAAAATTTTTTTAGAAAAAACAAAGAATAATGCTGGAAAGAAAAAGAATAAAATTTGAATATAAAACATAGATAAAAAAATAAACTCAAGACAAGACACAAAAATTTCTTTGCACTGCAGGTAGTAAGAGATTTAAACTTCTGTCCCTGAACATACCAACACTTCGACATACTGGATCTGTTTGGATGTGTAGCTTTGTGTGAGTGTGTGCATGTATATATATATGCGTGTGTATTTGCGTGTGTGTGTGTGTGTGTGTGTGTGTATGAGAGAAAGATAGATAGATAGAGACATAGGTGATTTCTCTGTGTGAGTGTGCAGTGTGTATGTGTAAATGGGAGAGAAAGAGAGAGACAGAGTGAGAGATAGAGAAAGAAAAGAGAAAGAGAAAGAGAAACGAGAGAAAGAGAAACGAGAGAGAGAGAGAGAGAGAGAGAGAGAGAGAGAGAGAGAGAGAGAGAGAGAGAGAGAGGCAGAAATAGGATACAGAGTGAAGCATGAAGTGTGAGGTGAGTGAAAGACAGAAAGTGTGCGAGTGACTGAGTGAATGAGTTACTAGGCGGGCAAAGCAGGACAAAAGAAAGTGTATATGTGCCTATATATAAGTGAATGTGTATTATGTATTGTGTATGTATTTCTATGTGTGGCTGAGTATTCATGAGTCTGGTAAGAGAGTCTGGTGAGAGAGTATGCATGAGTTTGGTGAGAGAGAGAAAGAAAAGAGAGAGAGAGAGAGAAAGAGAGAGAGAGAGAGAGAGAGTAAGTGATTGAGTGAGTGAGAGAGAAAGGATCTATGTGCGCGTGTGTGAGTAGTGTGCATAAAATTCGAGAGTGAAAGCTTGTACGAGTGTAAGTGTGTGAAAGAGAATGCGAGAGGAGTATAAGTGTGTAGACAAGGCAGGGTATGTGCATATGTGCGTGTGCGTATGTTCATGTGTACATGTGTATGTAGATATGTAGGGAAGAGAGAAACAAAGAATGATAATGAATGTTGTAGGGAAAAGAAAAGAGAAGATACATTTTTGATTGTGTATGCTTGAGTAGGCGTGCGAATGAGAGAGAGAGAGAGAAAGAGAGAGGGAGAGAGAATGTGCATGTTTGTGTGAGTGTGTATGTGTGGCAGTGAGTGAGAGGAATTGGTGGGTGAGACAGGGACTGATGGTGTGTGCATGTGAATATGAATTTAGGAATTGGCTTGCATATAAGTGTTTGAATGGGGATAGAATGGAGATGGAGAATGAGTGACGTTAGAGAGTGGCTGAGAGTGAATGAATAGATGTGTGTGAATAAGTGAACGTGTGAGTTAGTGAATGATTGAGTAGGTGCATGAGTGAGAGTGCGTGTGAGTGAGTGAACGAGTGAGTGAGTATGTAAGTGAATGACCGAGTGAGTATGTAAGTGAATGATTGAGTATGAGTGAAAGTGTGAGTGTGTGAGTGAATGAATGGGTGGAGTGGATGTATGAGTGAGAGTGTGAGTATGTGAGTGAGTGGGTGGGTGTGATTGAAACCGTGAGTGACTGAGTGGGTGAGTAAGTTAATGAATGAGCGGGGGAGTTAGTGACCAGCTAAGAGAGTGACTAAGAGAATGAGTCAGTGGGTGTAAGTTAGAGTGAGTTAGAGAGTGGGTGAACGAGTGAGCGGGTGAGTGAGAGGGCGTTTGAGTGTTCGAGTGAGTGAGTGAGGCAAGGAAGGCGTATACGAGTAAAGAAGTGAGTGTGAGTGGAGCAGAGGCGATGTAACATAAAGTGAGGTAAAGAAACAGTGAGGAACGAGAAAACCGTTGTATATGAGAGAGAAAGAGAAAGCGTAAGCATGTATTTATATGTATGTATGTATGTATTTACGCTTGTGTATGCTTATGTGCGTGTATATGTGTATGTGTAGCGCGCACGCATAAGGAAGTGTACAAACGAAGAAGAAAAGGATTAAGACAGAACGAGAGAAAAAGAGAGAACGTGTTTGTGTAAAGAGAAGTCAATCCATATATGGAATATTATTTAACTTCCTTTATCATTCTTTACCTTACTTTTTCTCTCCCCACTCTCTCCTTCCTGAACCCCCCCTCTCTCTCTCACTCTTTTTCTCAATTCAATGAGATTCTTCACAAATTTTCAATTGAAGAGTGTATGTATTCTACAATTCTGTTTGGAACCATACCAAGAAACCTAAACACGAGATAGAATCCTTGCCATATACCATTGAGTAAAAGCACGTATTACACGAAATGTCAACCCAAAGAATACATACAACGTTGAAAAATCTTGTTTTGATAACAGTAAGGGTTGGACATCGGAGCTGTTGGCAAGTGTACGAGTTGTTAGCAGGGGTCTATGCGCAAACGTACATCAACATAATCTGGACATGTAAAAAGAAAAAAAAAAGTACATATATATATTTTTCTTATTTTTGTAACAGGAGTTTTGGTAAAAGTCAGTTTTACCTAATAACAACAAAATTCGTGATGACTCTTCGCATAATTTAGGAAGTGGTGTTCGGTAGTAAAACTGCAAGAATCATGTATGGGAATGTAAAATAACGGTGAAGAAGAAATATCAAAGGAATGGATCACGAGGTATAGTATATGAAAGAAATGCGCTCAAAGTTCATGAAAAAAAAAAAAAACACTAGTGTTCCAATAGCATTTCATAACATCATAGGTGAGTTGAACTAAAAAACAGACGGTGATCTGATTGGTGAGCTAGGCAGATAGATAAATATATACACTAAGTACTTATGTGGGTGGAGGCGCAAAGGCCCAGTGGTTAGGGCATCGGACTCACGTTTATAGGATCGCGGTTTCGATTCCCAGACCGGGCGTTGTGTGTGTTTATTGAGCGAAAACACCTAAAGCTCCACCAGGCTCCGGCAAGGGGCAATGGCGACCCCTGTTGTACCCTTTCGCCTCAACTTTCTCTCACTCTTTCTTCCTGTTTCTCGAGTAAAAAGCTGCGATGGACTGGCGTCCCGTTTAGCTAGAGGGGGAGGGCAAACACATACGCCATGGAAACTGGGAAACCAGCCCTATACTCCACAAGGGGCTAAGAGGATAAAAAATGTAGATGTGTGAAGGCTTGTGGATTAGTGATTAGGGTATTTAAGCATTTCGCCCGGCGTGCTACCGTTTCTGCCAGCTGGCCACCTATTTCTCTCTATCCATCTCCATTGTCACGGAACCTCACCCCCCAAAAACATAAGCAATGTTCTCTTCTAAACAAAACACCCCCCAAAACATGTTTCATATAAAAGAACAGGCTGTTTGTACATCCACAAAATTTTATTTGACAAGTTCGAGAATGGAACGAAAGCGCCAATGATAAATGAAGAAATAAAAAGATTTTTTCCAAAATTCTGACAACTTTTCTTTCAACATATATATATATATCTTTCTATATAGAGTTACCTATCTTTCTACAATTCTTTCTCTCTCGCTCTCCCTATATATATACACGTGTGTGTGTGTGTGTGTGTGTATAAAGTCAGAGAGAGAAAATAGAAAAAATAAAGAGACACAACTTTATAAGACAGTATTAGCAGGCAAGTGTTAACAGTTATAAATCCTAGTGTAAATCTATTAAAACTGCTTCTTTCTCACTTGAATTCACAGAGAAACAAGGTATTTCAGTAGGTTCCTAGGTTATCAATTTTTTCCAAACATTTTATATCTTGCTCAGTCTTATCACCAGCTTTGGCGCCGGATTTGGGTTGAACTTTTAACCTTCGCATAATGGTAGGTCACCCTCCACGATCTTTCACTTAATTCAATTAAAACGAATATCATGTTTTTGAAAGTCTTGAAATCTATAAATATTGCCTGTGGAGACTTACTGCTTTAATATTGCTTATTATAACATTGTTATCTTTGCCATTAGCCAAGTATCGTGTCTAATTATTAACAAATTAGTATGGAGTGAAGGGATGGAGTAGTCTTTAGCTATGTGCGTAATTTAAATAATGAGAAATATTAAACAATAACGAAGAAAAGTTAGAAAGCAAAGGAAATGAAATTGATGGCTATAGAATACGAGATTGGGAGAGAGAGAGAGAGAGAGAGAGAGAGAGAGAGAGAGAGAGAGAGAGAAAGGAGTAGGGAAAAGAGTGAGGGAGAGAGAAGAAAACCTCAAGGAAAATTGAATTGCAATTAATAGAATTATTGCCTCAAATTAATTCAATGATATCAGAATATAATACGCTCCTTCCTCTGCTTGTCTGTGGAATCTATTGTTTATCATCCGTAAACAATGAAGATGCGGAAAGCGTTGACGGCGACAACGAGAAGGCAATTCACGACGTCAGTAAGGAAAAGGTAACTATTTGTACAGAACATGGCAAATACAAGACTTCTCAAGCTTAGATTTTGTACTTTATTATTATTATTATTATTATTATTATTATTATTATTATTATTATTATTATTATTATCATCATTATTATCATCATCATCATCATCATCATCATCATCATCATCATCATCATCATCATCATTATCATTATTATTATTATTATTATTAACGTGGTCAGCACCATCATTGTTGTTGTTGTTGTTGTTGTTGTTGTTGTTGTTGTAGGCATCTTCTTTTTGTCGTAGCAATATTTGTTTAGAATTGCAATTAGAACCTTAGAAACCCATACCTGGCGCCAAAGAAAAGAAGGCATAACAAAAAGGATGCATATACTGCCAATAATTCCTGAAACGAATGAGATTATCATCATTAAAGCAATAAACACAAACACGCATACACACACACACACACACACACACACACACACACACACACACACACACAACACACGCACAAGCATATTCTTTTATTCTTTTATTTGTTTCAGTCATTTGACTGCGACCATGCTGGAGCACCGCCTTTACTCGAACAAATCGACTCAAGGACTTATTCTTTGTAAGGCTAGTACTTATTCTATTTGGCAATTTTGCCGAACTGTTAGATTACGGGGACGTAAACACACCAACATCGGTTGTCAAGCCATGGTAGGGGGACAAACAAAGACACACAAACATATACATACACACACACACACACACACACACACACACATATATATATATATGAGTGGCTGTGTGGTAAGTAGCTTGCTTACCAAGCACATGGTCCTGGGTTCAGTCCCACTGCGTGGCAATTTGGGCAAGTGTCTTCTACTATAGCCTCGGGCTGACCAAAGCCTTGTGAGTGGATTTGGTAGACAGAAACTGAAAGAAGCCTGTCGTATATATGTATATATATATATGTATGTGTGTATGTGTTTGTGTGTCTGTGTTTGTCCCCCCAACATCGCTTGACAACCGATACTGGTGTGTTTATGTCCCCGTAACTTAGCGGTTCGGCAAAAGAGAGCGATAGAATAAGTACTAGGCTTCTAAAGAATAAGTCCTGGTGTCGATTTGCTCAACTAAAGGCGGTGCTCCAGCATGGCCACACTCAAAAGACTGAAACAAGTAAAAGTGTAAATATATATATATATATATATATATATATATATATATATATATATATATATATATATATATATATATATACGACGGGCTTATTTCAGTTTCTGTCTGCCAAATCCACTCTCAAGGCTTTGGTCGGCGCCAGGCTATAGTAGAAGAAACTTGCCCAACGTTCCACGCAGTGGGACTGAACCCGGACTCATGTGGTTGGTTAGCGAGCTACTTACCGAACAGCCACTCCTGCGCCTAT
>NC_142932.1:91636796-91644296 GCF_046866305.1 Octopus bimaculoides | reverse complement strand
AGAAATCTTGAAAAAAACCCCAGAACAATGACATACATGCATACATAAATACATGTATACAAACATACTTACATACATATATTCTATTGAAGTTTGTTATTCCATTATTCTATCATCGGTTTCAACCAAAGGCTGTGGCCATGCTGTAACACCACATTTAGCACTAACGTTTGCTTATTTTAACCTCATTTCCTGGCCTTGTATCCAAAGTCGGGCCTGGTGAAGTAGTGATTGGAACAGAGCTGCCCTTCATTGCGCTTCATGTATCAATACATCTAGTGCATGAGATATTGGTTTGCTTTGAACACATTCACATCTACACTTAGAGGTAAGACATTTTTTCCAGCATTTTGGATAGCTTATTACTTGAAGGATACTACTGAGTTTTATCTGACGTGCCATTTTGTATGTTACTACTGGAACCATTTTGCATGTTTCTAATGGAGCCATTTTACATGTTTCTACGGGAGCCATTTTAATGTTTCTATGGGAGCCATTTTACATGTTTTTTTTTAAAGGAAATTGTTGGGAACCTTCACACCCTTTCGCTGAGTCTAACCTGCTTTGCCGTTGCTTGTTATTACATCTTCCCCTTTAATATTTATGCAATGTATGGGTGCCCTTCCCAAATACAGTTGTAATGTTGTAAAAAAAAATCAACTGGGTTTTTTTATTTGCTTATGCCATGTGTGGATAGGGAAATACTCTTGAATTATTCATTCAGTTAGTGCTTCACTCATTCTTGTGGGATGTACATAAAAGGATTACATACACATTCACACGTACATATATACTCACACACGTACACACTCATACATATACACACATGCACACATATATACATACATGTGATTATATGTTTATACATATATATATATACATATACATAAGCATAGATGTGTATATACATGTATACACACACACACTCACACACAGATTCACCCACACATGTACATATGCATATATATATATATATATATATATATATATATATATATATATATATATATATATATATATATATATATATATATATATATATATGTATATATATATATATATATATATATATATATATATATATATGTATATATATAACATATATATACATAAATTTATATATATATATATAAAAGAGCACTACGTCGGTTACGACGACGAGGGTACTGGGTGATACACTCAACGGAACAGCTTGCTCATGAAATTAACACGCAAGTGGCTGAGTACTCCACAGACACGTGTACCCCTAACGCAGTTCTCAGGGAGAATCAGCGTGACACAGAGTGTGACAAGGTTGTCCCTTTGAAATACTCAATTTTGTCAGCTGAGTGAACTGGAGCAGCGTGAAATAAAGTGTCGTTAGGAATTGAACTCACGACCTTACGATTGTGAGCCGAATGCCCTAACCACTAAGCCACGCCCCTTCACTATAATATGTATAAATGTACACACACACACATATATATATATATATATGCACAAACGCGCACATATGTATATAGAACTGACCACATACATTTAAATATGAGTTCGTGTCTCTATAACTATTATCAAAACTGCAAATGTGAGGAAGCAAGAGGCATTGATTGTATTACATTCTAAGTTACATTAGAGTTTATTGTTACTGCTTATTCTTATAAATAACATCTGGCACATTCGTTATCATCGTGGTCGACTCTATCATCATCAGTGTTTTTGGTATAGTTCTTTCAATGTTGTCATCGTTCCGTAGATGTTTTCATTGTTCTGTCGATGTTGTTGATGTTTTTCACTTTGTATTGTTATTATCTACCAATATATTTGCTGAAGTATAAGAAAATGCTAGAGAACCTGCGGAATTCTTGGATAACATTCCACGCGTCCCTTCGCAAGTGTATCAAATGGTAAAAAGCAATCCATCTTTCATTGGAACCCGGTTCCTTGATGAAAGATTCACACCTACTCTGCTCAGCAAGTCCTCATTCGCGCGTAATCAACTATCACGTGATGACATTCTATGCCCTCCAATCTTTAGCGAAACTTTCGTATGAGATTCCGTGAAAATTTCTTTTAGTCACATTTCTTTTATCTTTCTTTGACTGGCGCCTCGTACAGCTTTTTATTTTCCTTCTGTTTACATCCTTCTTTCGACATACTAAAGTTTGCCAACACTTATGCTGTTTTTCCTAACACCACTCACCAGCATTAGTAACACTACTCCATCTTAACTCCGCCTATAAGCATATTCCGTTATTGTTATGTGACTAACGCCTTTGTAGCTTCTACTTTCAAAGATTTGCTACTTTCTCGATTTTCCTTGTTCTTCTTCCTTCAAATACAATGCATTTAAATTCTTATTCAATACTACCATTTTCATTCAGATGCTTCATTCCCATACATTTTAAAAAACTTATTTTTCTTTTGTGTTAACACCATACCACATATCCATATCACACCTTCTGTTACGAAGCTTGATTTCCAACCACATGGTTTGGTGTTCAATCCCACTAAGCAGCACTTTGTGCACGTGTCTTCTACTATAACTCCAATCAATGCTTTGTGAGTGGATTTGATAAACGGAAACTGCATGGATACCCGTTCCACATCTATATCTATATAGATGCATGTGTGTGTTTGTGTGTGTGTGTGTGTGTGTGTGTGTGTGTGTGTGTGTGTGTGTGTGCTCATTTTTTTTCACTGCTAGACAACCGGTATTATTTACTTACATATCCATAAGTGAGCAACTTGACCAAAAATCAAAGTACAAGATTTAAAAAAAAATGTAGTGGGGTGAATTTGTTTGACTAAAATCTTCAAGGTGTTGCCCCAGCCTAGCCGCAGTCCCATGCCTGAAACAAGCAAAACAGAGAAAATTAATATTTTCATGTGTCGTTTTGTAGGAATCTATTAATGTCATGTATTGGTTTTTTTTTTTAACCTGTATCAGAGTTTGAAACCAATATCATATTTTCGTTTCAAATTCTGGCACAATTGGTAAATCAATTAGATCAACTCAAGTGCTCAACTGATATCTATTTCATCGACTCTGAAAGGACGAAAGGCAAGGTCGACATCGGTGGAATATGAACTCAGAGCATAAAGACGGACGAAATACCGCTAAGCATTTTGCCTCGTGTGCTAATGATTCAGCCATCTCACCACCTTATTAATAATAATGCAGTTAATGCCACAAATCTTATTTGGTTCACACCTTATTAAAGCAGAATCTTATTTAAGAAAGAAAGAAGCACATAACGGATGTTCATTTCGACAACAACTCTAACCTTAAAGAAAATATACTTTACATATATAGTTATACATAACACCTGTCACATTCAATCAACTCTGCGGGAAGTCAAATATATTAATAATTTCTTAGCAACACCACATATATTTCCTTATTTGTTTCAGACCAATAAATATTTTCACCGTATGAGATTTTACTCTTTCTACAGAAATAAAACTGGATTTAATATATTAGAAAGTGTTTAGCTAATTAGAAAACAACGTCGTTTGTGAAAAATGAGCCGAAAATCCTTTATCTCATTTCTTCCTTTTGTGAAACGTCACTCAAACCTGGGTCAAGTAACAGGCACCGTTTTTAAAAAGGAAGACAATGTAGCTTATATATATATATATATATATATATATATATATATATATATATATATATATATATATATATATATATATATATATATATATATATAAAGAGAGAGAGAGAGAGAGAGAGAGAGAGAGAGGGAGAGTGAAGGCGCATGGCTTAGTGGGTAGAGCATTCAGCTCACGATTGTAAGGTAATGTGTTCAATTCCTGGTGACGCGTTGTGTCCCGAGCAAGACACTTTATTTCACGCTGCTCCAGTCCACTCAACTGGCAAAAATGAGTATTTCAAAGGGCCAACCTTCTCACACTCTGTGTCACACTGAATCTCCCTGAGAACTACGTTAAGGATACGCGTGTCTGTGAAGTGCTCAGCCACTTGCACGTTATGATGGGAATTAATTTAACAAACCTAGACGTGACCAACCTGTCTTTTTATACATCAGCGACTACATTGCAAAATGCATCCTTTATTTCATGATGCAGAATATGATTTGATAGCAATTTGAAGTGCTATTTCTAGCAGGTGAAGTTAAATATGCAACTGTTTTGAAGATAATGGTTAAACTCCCTTTTCTAGTCTGTTGCCCTTAACATTTGTCAACTCTTCAAACGAATCTAATTTACTGCTTACTTATATTCCCACCAGTACCCGTCTATTCCATTCTTGACACTGCTAGTCAATCGTTGTTGCTGTTTATATCTAGTTGCTTAAGTATGCTTTTTGCCTTTTCTCCACTGCATCATATACCAGATTTATAAAAAAAAAACATCATGACTAACCAAGCGGTGCTACTCCTTTGATAGTGTAATTTCTTATCAAACTGTCTCTAATAATGTATCATATATTTTTTTACCTTATGAAATAACTATGACCCAAAATATTACTGGAACGACTTCGTGACATCCTCTGCAGCTATCACCAGTGGCGATGTTATTAATATTTTAGATATATCTATGACAACCAACTAGCTTCAATCAATTTCTTTAGAAAATACCTTTATAATTTATCTGAGAAGGTCTCTAAAGTGAACTAACCGTCTAAGCAAAACGAGCAGAGCTCGAAGTTGAATTTTCGTACAGACTTCAGGTAGCTCACTTCATTTTTGAAGAAATCACGAAAGACAATGCTTCTTATAAGAAAGATTATTTTTCCAACTGGAAAAAGCAAAGTAAATATTTTAAACTCAGCTTCACCATATAATTATAACATACTCTATTGATTACCTTCGTTATACCAGTAAGTCTTTCAGACTATCCAGCCAGTTCTATCTTTTAAATCATTTCTTTCATGTTTTATAACCATCGGTGGACATGTAACTATATAATCACTCCTATTAATTTGTTCTTTTTTTATGCACTATTCATTGGGGTTATTTTAAAATACGAGGAAATATAGCCATCGACGTGAATGGTACAGACTGATTAGTTTGGATTTTAGCCTGGATTTGAACTTCCGATGTTGAATACGGAAAGGTATTTAGTTTGGCAATATAATGTTTCTGTATTTCAATGTTTTGTAGTGACTTAATCGCGAATTTCCTGTAGAAATATATAGTCGATTAAATTGAGCGCAAAACTGAACTACTAATTTTTCAATGAAGGTTAATCGGGTTCGAACCCAGAATAATGAAGCATGAGACTAGATATGGTAGACATTTTAGTTCGACAATCACATGTCAATCCACTGCTTGTTCTCATAGCTGCTCATAAAAAATATTTCTAAATTTGGAATAGTAATGCAAAATTTAGCGAAGAGAGAGAGCAATCTATTAAATTAACAGTATTTCTTCACTTGACAAATACAATATCAACCGGAAGAATAAATGTTATAGACTTCAGTGGGATTTGAGAACGGAACTTAGAATATCGCAACTAACTACCGCAACATATTTTCTCCAGCATTCTCTCGATTCTGCCATCCCTACCTTACATTCGTTTATAACGAAAAATGCCTCAAATTTTAGGAGCCCGTGTAGATAAACAGACTCAAATATTTTATCCAGGACTTTATTTTGTCATCCTCGAAATACTTTAACACAATGTCTGCCTCAATCAGATTTGAACTCAGAACATAAAAGGGAATAATTAAACATAACAAGGGATGTTTTGCTGATTTTCTCTTGTGTTTACTAATTCATTGCTATCACATGTTTTAAAAATAGTATGTCTTATTCTGTGAGAGTTTGAACTAAAATGCTCGGGTGAAATGTCGATAGCTGAGGACACATACTGGGCGCTTGTGTACTAACATACCAACCCATTAAAATTATTCATCATCAAACTGATTTTCTAGTAAGGGTGAAGTTAGGGACGGTTATGAAAACTAGAGATAAAGGCAAGTTGTCATGGATATTCAAGATAAAAGCAATTGTAAGGTAGTTTCAGACAAATAAAAAAAACATCCGCCCAGAAAAATCTTGTATATGTCATTTTGAATAACATATTGAATTGATGGGTGTTAGAACGGCAGTGCTCAGTTATGAACCTTTACTTTATCTCTGAGTTCAGACACCGTAGATTGCAATTTAGTTTTTAATGATTCTGGCACCAGGAAAAAAAATATCTGCCAATTACAGTACGACTTTCGATTATGACGACTATACCCTCTTTCAAGATATGTATGGTTTTGTAATTAGATTTTACTATTGTTACTTTTTATGAATTGAATCTAATGATAATAATTCAATTTATAACTGTTCACAGTAGATCAACTTATTTACGTAGGTAGCACTTTCTGATATATATATATGTATATATATATATATATATATATATATATATATATATATATATATATATATATATATATATATATATATATATATATATATATGGGAGAATATACGAAAAAACAACAACAGACGAGGACAGGTGGTGTAAATAACAAAAGGATGTATTAGTATGACGCTCGGGATTACGGAAAGTCTTTGACGTTTCGAGCTACGCTCTTCAACAGAAAGAATACGGGGACAAGGAGAAAAACACGGAGAAAAAAAATTGAATAGTGTCCAGTTTACGGTCAATCATAATAATGGCTGATCATAACAATGGCTGACCGGAAGTTAGAAATTCTTTTTTCAGGAGAGCTAAGAAAAGGGGGAGATAACAAACGGTGATCGAAGAACGAGGGGCTGTGTGTGGGAGATAGAATGCTGGTGATCTTGACGTATGTAGTGTGAAAATGGGGAAGGGAGAAAGCACTTGGTCAGTTGTAGTGTGATGCGAGGGTATTGGTGTGGTGTGATGTGAGGGTTTTGGGAGGTGGGGAAGGCATGGGTGGAGTGTGGGTTAGGCTGAGGGTGGGGTAGAGGTAGGGGTCTGTGGGTAGGGGTATGTGGGTAGGGGGTGGGTGGTGGGTGTAAGGAATTGGATGGGGTTGAGTGGGAAGGTAGAGTAGGAGTGTGTTGGGGTGTGGTGGGATGAGCTTATGAGGGGGTGTTGACGATGAAGGGGGAAGGGGAAGGTGGATGTAAGAGAGGGGGAAGAGGGGGAAGATGGGTATGGGAGGGGAGAGAAAGAGAGGAGAGAGGGTGGGTATAAGCGAGGGAAGGTGGATTGAGAGAGGGGGAAGGTGGGGGAAGGTGGATTGAGAGAGGGGGAAGGTGGATTGAGAGAGGGGGAAGGTGGATTGAGAGAGGGGGAAGGTGGGTATGGGGGGAGAAAGAGAGGAAGAGAAAGAGAGTGAGAGAGAAGAGAGTGTGAGAGAAGAGAGTGGGAGAGAGGGAAGAGGGGTATGGGGGAGATAAAGAGAGAAAGAGGAAGAGAGTGAGCGAGAGGGAAAGAGAGAAGAGAGTGAGAGAGTAAGGGTGAGAGAGTAAGGGTGAGAGAGTAAGAGAGTAAGAATGTAGAGAGTAAGAGTGAGAGAGAGGGAAAGAGAGAAGAGAGTGAGAGAGAGTAAGAGAGAGAAGAGAATAA
>NC_142932.1:91621796-91631796 GCF_046866305.1 Octopus bimaculoides | reverse complement strand
CAAGTTAGCCTGAATATTTGTTCTGTTACCGCCAATTCTATAATAATTGATGAAGATTCAGCAGTTTGAATAATAGATGGTTATACTAAAATGATTGTTATTAATAAAATAATTTGAAATAGTTAGAGCTAATGAGGGAAAATACGGTGTACCTACTTTACAATATTCTTAGAATAATAGTAATCCATTGATCATATTCAGTTAAGCAGAAATATGGTTTATATGAGGCAATAAATCTAGAAATTGCACCTTCAGCTATTAGCTAGGTGTTGGATGTATGATAATCTAGAACTACACATAAGCAGCAAAAATAACTGCAGATAATTGATCAATAAAGCAGCAATTTAGTGATATCTTGAGGTTCGATTTTCATAATATCCCATGTTATACGTGTCAGGAACCCACTTTACATCCAGGCGGCGAGCTGGCAGAAACGATAGCACACCGGGCGAAATGCTTAGCGGTATTTCGTCTGCCGCTACGTTCTGAGTTCAAAATCGGACCAGGTCGACTTAGCCTTTCATCCTTTCGGGTTCGATTAAATAAATAGCAGTTACGCACTGGGCTCGATATAATCGACTTAATCCGTTTGTCTGTCCTTGTTTGTCCTCTCTGTGTGTAGACTCTTGTGGGCAATAAAGAAATATGAAACCCACTTTACATCCATAGTTTTGCCTTCTACTTGCTATCGTCCCTGTTATCATTCACCACCTACCTTGAGGTAAACCACATGATGCAATATGTTGTCAATTCCGTCGGCAATGACCATGATATTGCTATTTCAACGCATATATATATAAACGGCAATCGGAGTTTTGTAATAATAATATACACTCCATCTGTCGTGATTCACAGCGAGACAGCATGAACTTTTGCAAGAATCTGCTCGCCTACATGTCTATATCCACCAGCGTGTTAATGGGATCTCGTGCATTTGAAAAACTTATAAGAGTCATTATAGAAAATCCTGCTAAAACAAACACCACACATAGATATAACTTCAAAACTTTCGT
Organism: Octopus bimaculoides; assembly: GCF_046866305.1. Lineage (NCBI taxonomy): Eukaryota > Metazoa > Mollusca > Cephalopoda > Octopoda > Octopodidae > Octopus > Octopus bimaculoides. Next base: position 91,630,783 of record NC_142932.1, on the reverse strand, counting down.
TTATGACTAATGATTTCTCTCATTCTAAATTTAGTCTCCATCTTAGCACTTCACTTGGCATCATTCTTTGGTAGCATGGAGATGCTACCAAACTTTTTAATGTACTACTCCCTGATAGTTGAAATCCACTAATTTCCGATGTCAATATATGTACATATATCCATTCTGCCAGGCACGGAATAAGTATTATTGTTACATCTCGTCTTGGGATAGATAAATTTCGGCTCTTCTGTTTACACTTCAGTGCCGATGTTCTGAATAAACCCTCACAGCGGTGGTTGTACAAGGTTTCCTCTCGTTGACCCTTATCCTCAGTAATGTCTTGTTAGTTTCGACAGACATCATTAAAAGACATGGTGAAGTCGAACACACCTACATACAGCCGATATTCCATCATATACAAGTCGGTAGTCATGTACTGGGATGGTAAAACATATAAATGTTGAAACCTAGCGGAACTTGTGGGATTCTTGTTTGCAATTTAGAACAAAGAAAACTCCAATGATTTGCATTAGAACAGTGGGTAGCAAAGATTTCTTCAGATCATTTGTACAGCCTGAGAATTCAAATCATTTGTACAGCCAGAGAAATCCGAACCGCCTTCTCTATAAACTGACGTTCTTCTTGCCATCAAGACAATCCCTTGCTCTCTACACCGGGGAGCAATATGAGCAGGGTTATTCAGTTCACGAAGAGTTCTCGTTCTTGATTAGTTACAGTTTATCTGTTAGGATAATGCATTCCTTAATACTTTCTTTTGTCAGCATTTTCCTAAGAAGCTGAATCTTCCGGTGCCAGTGTGGTTTTGTAAATATTTTACGCGATGTGATTTTTGCTCGTGGCATGTAAGAGATACGGACAACCTCACAATTAATTTCACATTTCTCCAAGACAATTTTGTATCAGAAAATACTTGACCAGCTTAGAAAAGCAAAACCATATTGTATATATATATATATATATATATATATATATATATATATATATATATATATATATATATATATATACGTATGTATATTGACGTTCTCGATAACCTACGCCTAAACGGAAATGCCCGGTTTGTCACAGATCGAGAAACTTTGATCAAATTTTGCATGATCAGGGATAATTTGAGACTAAATAAAACTTTACAACTCAGCTTCTCAAAATCGCAGTCCTTAAATATCGAAGTAATTCATAAATATGTATTGGGACCGGCTCAGTGGTTAGAGCGTCGGGTTTACAATCATGAGGTAGTGAGTTCGATTCCTGGAGCGGCTGTGTGTTGTGTTCTTGAACGACACACCTTATGACACGTTGCACCAGTTCACTTAGCTGTGGAAATAGGTTGTGACGTCACTGGTGCCAAGCTGTATTGGCCTTTGCCTTTCCCTTGGATAATATCGGTGGCGTGGAGAGGGGAGACTGTTGGTCTTCCATAAACAGCCTTGCCAGGACTTGTGCTTCGGAGAGTAACTATCTAGATGTAATCTCATGGTTATTCATGATCGAAAGGGGTTTTTATTCCTTTTATTGGGGCCACCCATGTACCAATGAGTAATGGACTCCTCATGGATGGGGTCGGACACTACACACACACACACATAGGCTTGGCCAAAAGTCACCCGGCAGTAAATCAAAAGTTCATAAATACTATCTGTAATTCTGTATTGACTCGAATGGAAAATTGTGTTGCTCAAGGAGAACTTCAGTTTGAACAATTTTCATGATGTTTAATATCTCGATGCTTTTATTATATTCATTCAGTTGTTAAACATAAATAAATCTTGGATTTAAATGGTTCTGTTTTACTGTCAGGTGACTTTTGGCCAACCCTGTATGTGTGTGTGTGTGTGTGTGTGTGTGAGTGTGTGTGAATACACACAGTACTCATACCTGTACAGATATATATCAAATATATGTAAAAAAACACAATGTATGTATGGGCGCATGTTCAATAGTGCGTTTGTGTGTGAGTATGAACTAATAGGTATTTATTTCCTCATTTGTCAACGCGATAACGTTCAGTCAGATTGGAGTGACAAAACCCGACATCCCTGTTCAGTTATTTCTTTTTACTTACACTGATATGATAGACGTGCGTGTATGCATATCTGTATATATTTTTATCTGAGTTTCTATGAGAATATGTGTGCTTGCGTGTGTGCTCTTTCGCGTACGTGTGCAAGCGTGTGTGTCTCTGTGAGTGTGTTTGTGGATGGGCTTTGTGAGTGTGTTCGTTTATGTCTGTGTATACGTTTATTCAAACTTTTGCATTAACCTCAGAGGCTATCTGCAACGTATATGACAAGATTTCTTAGCTTTGAACTTCTTATCAGAAAATAGCAACAAATTACAAAGTAACCTTCTGAAAGGTTTCTCATGATATTGTATGGTATTTGTGTGAAAAAAAAGAACATTTTTTCTACTCTAGGCACAAGGCCTAAAATTTGTGGGGAGGAGGCCAGTCGATTAGATAAACTCCAATTCGCAACTGGTACTTAATTTAATCGACCCCAAAAAGATAAATGGCAAAGTCGACTTCGGCAGAATTTGAACTCAGGACGTAAAGACAGACGAAATACCGTCAAGCATTTCGCCCGGCGTGCTAACGTTTCTGCCAGCTCACCGACTTAACAGAAAAGAAAATTATGAACGAAATAGCACTATTATGGTACTGATGTCTTCGTGAGTTCCGAGTTCAAATTATTAACACGTATACTTTGCCCTTACGTATACGATCTATTAACTATTCTTTCTATATACAAAAATGTATCGTGTCCGTATGTATCAGGAAACCCCCACTCACGGGTGCAACCCCCACTCACAAACAGAATTTGAGCACTTACAGGAGTTTAGCATTAAATATTATCTCTGAATAATGTCATATAATTATTTATTAATTTCATGTTTTTCAATTTTTTCTTTTACTAAATCCGTTACTCCGAGAAATTACTTCCGATTACAATGGGAACATGGGAACTATTCTGCATGTTTATATGAACGTGTGTATATATATATATATATATATATATATATATATATATATATATATATATATATATATATATATATATATATATATATATATATATATATATATATATATATATATATATATATATATATGTATATATATATATATATATATATATATATATATATACATATACATATACATATATACATACATATATATACATACATACACATATATACATACATATATATATACATATATATATATATATATATACATACATATATACATATGTACACATATATACATACATAATGCATATATATGTGTATAGGCATGTGTGTGTGGGTATGTGCGTGTATGTTTATGCATATGTGTATACGTGTACAAATATATTCATATATATGTATATATATATACACGCACATACATACGCATATATATACATATATATATATATATATATATATATACTCATATATGTGCATTTATATATATATACGTATATATATGTTCATGCATATATATATATATATATATATATATATATATATATATATATATATACGTTTACGTATATATTCACGTGTATATATATATGTGTGTGTGTGCATATATACATATAAATGTATATACATATATACACACATACATAAATAAGTGAATATTTATAAGTTTGTAAATGTATACATATGACTGCATATATATACATTTACTCAAACCCACGCACACATGCACACCCATATTATGATACACATGCAAGACAAGATATCCGTACTTAATTAATGTATTGTTTGGCAGAGTGTCACTAATTCAGATCTCTCTCTGGTTCCATACTCTGTAATTGGCTATCGTATTCTCGACACGAAGCGTCTCTCTGCCTTTCATTTGTTATGTCTAGAAACTTGCTGAAGAATTCGATTGTGTGTCGACCCGAAGTGACATTCCACCCTGTAATTTCATTCCATCGTGCCGAACTTCACACACACAGGCATACACACACTACACACACGCGCACACACACACGCACACATATTTACACAGAGAAAAACTATACATCACGTGCACATACAGAGACTGGCACGTACGTTGAGGCCGCACAGCATAGATACATGCATTGCAAGGAAAATAACATACACTCACAGCATAAACATTACATACATGCATATACAGACGGGGACACACGCACACACACAAACACACAAACGCGCCCGCGCACACAAACGCGCGCGCGCACACGAACGCGCGCACAAAGGCACACACACACACACACACACACACACACACAAGCACGCATACACGCATACACACACGCACACACACCCACATACGAAGGGGAAGTGCGGATGCTATGTCTAACAGAGACACATGGGAACTTCTTCGATCCATAAATACACACACAAAATTAATACCACACACGCATGTATACGAACAAAGAGAGATACACATATGCCTTCAGTGAAATGAACATTGACATCAGTTTCTATAAATACAATTGTATGAATGATACTATGTATGCAATTATATATGTATATATACATACATACATATATATATATATATATATATATATATATATATATATATATATATATATATATATATATATATATATATGCTTACATATGTTTATACACACGCATACACACACACACACACACACACACGCACACACACACACACACGCACGCACACACGTATATATATATACAGAGAGGGAGTGAGAGAGAGAGTGAGAGAGAGAGAGAGAGAGAGAGAGAGAGAGAGAGAGAGAGAGAGAGAGAGAGAGATGTATGCATACATGTCGCAATTTTGACCCTCCGCAAAATTCCAAATTTTATTTAATTTGCTTTGCGGGAGCAACTGTTTTATCGAAGGCGTAACTTGTCGTGAAATGCTGGAAATACAGAGTAGAAAAAGAGCCGACAACTGATGAATGGTCGTTCTTTGTGTTGTTTGCCTTGTTTTCCATTTATTCCTTTCGTTGATCGAAAAAAAAGTTCATATTCCATGTCCTCGTACTTCGTGTTTTTTTTGTTGTTTACGTTTTGTGACGTCCTGTACCCACATATGCATATGTATGGGCGTATGTAAGTATGTATGTAAGTATGTATATATGCATATATATATATTATTTATATTATATTATATGTATATACACAGAGTGGGGGTAGGTGACTTTTCTGATATACATCGCAAAGAAACTCACTCACAGATACACACACACATACATCATACATACATGCATAAGTCTTCTATGCACCATTTTAAATTCGTGATTACCTGAGTCTACGTTTGTAAATGTGTGTGTGTATGTGTGACCTCCTATAACTGTCTGTCTCTCTACTTTTGTAGGGTCTTCCTTGTTACTGTCACATATTGTGAAATTTTAAAATTACGTCAAATTTTCAAATTTGGTATATTGAAATAATTTCCCACGTTAAATCCGATTTAGTTACTTGCTTGTTCCATAAAAATGACAGAAAAATGTTACTGAGATTTAAAGTTTAACTAATTTCACCTAATCAGAAAACAAGATATGGAAGCTGGCATTTTCTACCTGATAACTGCATGATAGCTGACACTTTCTGCATAACAGCTTTCCATCACAAAATGAATGCAAAATCATTGGGAGGAGGAATATTTTTATTCAAACGAAAACACATCATTACGACGACGAAAACTGTAAGAACTTCTGAAGTTTTAATGAATGAAGTCATCTAAAACAGTCGAACAGATACATGAATAATTTAAAATGGAAAAGAATGCCCAACGAGGTTTTTTGGCGAACGATTGCACAAATCTGTCCCGATCAAGAGGCCTATCTGTCGGGGAAGGTATGGTCTGACATGGAATAAACAAAAGTTTATATTAGACATTTTATTGTAAAAATTGCCTGGCAACGACGGGCTATTCTTCAAAACTAAAATAATCTATCTATCTGTCACATCCCCATTGGCTGGTTAACAGAGTGATTATGTTGCACCACACACGGACAGATATATATATATATATATATATATATATATATATATATATATATATATATATATATATATATATATATATATGTGTGTGTGTATGTATGCATACACACATGTATACACGTACATACACAAACATATATATATATATATATATATATATATATATATCCGTTCGTATAAATATGTGAGTGTGTGTACGTGTTTCTTTTCGAGTCCGTGCGTGTGTGTGTTTATATGTGTACGTGTGTATGTGTGCGTGTGTGTGTGCGCGCGTGTCTTTGTGTGCGCATAAATACATACATGTACGTGTGTATACACACTACTTCTATGCACGTCTGTATATGTGTCTCTCCTGGTTAAACATTCCGGGACCTGTAGCTCTTGTACATATACTGTGTACATGGAAATGTCGTGTTGAAGAGACGTAACATATCAACTGATGTCAACATATAAGTGACAACATTGACTTGTCTTATGTCTACATTTTCTTCACACTGTCTCGTCATATACTTCCTTCAGTCAACGTTTCTTTTAATGCTTTTAAAAATCAAATCAAAATTCTATGTCTTGCATGACGCAAACATTTCTTAGTTTGAAACAACTTTGGGGACTAGATCAGTAAATATATCTATCAGGTGTGGTGCTACAATCTCAATTGAAAAGTTCATAACCTTTTCTTGGGCTTAAAAGGATTTTACAGAAATCCTTTTTATACAAAGCCATTGTGACATACAGCCGTGTCATTAAATATCAACAAAGAGAAGAAATGAAAATGAGATTGAGAAATTTTAGAGAGAAAAGGAATCGGGTTACGTGTCCGGTGTGTAAATTTGTTTACACAGTATACGTATGTGTGAGTGGTTCTGTGAAGATTCTAGAATGTTTGTGAGTAACACTTTATTATCACAGAATATTCATTTGAAAGTTGTTTTTCTTTTTATATCAGTATGAATGTTCCTTCTTTAGTCTTTCTTTCTATGTTCGTATGTATGTATGTACGTACGTATCTGTGTATATATGTGTGTATGTATGTATTTATGTAGGCAATCATGTCTGTCTGTCTATCTTTCAATCTATATATATATATATATATATATATATATATATATATATATATATATATTTCTCTATCTACCTCTCTGTATATATATATATATATATATATATGTATATATATATATATATATATATATATATATATATATATATATATATATATATATATATATATATGTATATATATATATATATATATGTATGTATACGTGTATAAGGGATGACCACTAGGTGGACATCAAATATGCTAGAAAGAGGTCATCAACCACCCAACGACAAAGAAAAATAATGTTCTCCAGAAAAATTTCGAAAAACGCCAGAACAGGACAAAATGAGAAATATACAGAATAAAGAATTATCTATGGACTGCTGCAGTTTTGAACATTAACGTCATACTTACGCAACAACATCCGTGTTCTCATCAGCATAGACGTTCTAGAATCAATATAATTTGCAGAACTATGCACGAATTGTCGTCATGAAACAAGAGACTGCATAAATTTCTACCGATTACATTGGGGCTACTTTTCAAAATGCCTCAGCTCCGGTGCGCAAAAATTCCGGAAACAATTCTGCAGAGAATAATTCACCACAGTATATGCTGCCGGTTGGACAACATAACTATTTAAATTCTTTATGTTTAGAAACTGTATTAATTTCCACAAAAACTTCCTAATATATATATATATATATATATATATATATATATATATATATATATATATATATATATATATATATATATATATATATATATATATATATATATATATATATATATATATATATATATATATATATATATATATATACATATATATATATATATATAAAGTTGTAGTATATTGTCAACTTAATGTGACAATCCCAATAAGGGAACACACTACTGCCATTTAGCCCTAGGAAGCTGGACCGCTTCCTGTCGGCCTTGACACAATTACTGTGTCCTTATATATATAAACGAAGAACAAACACACGAGGGCGTGGTACATGTAAAGTATTAGCAGACGCTCAGGGAAGGAAAGGAAAATATTTTTTCGTTTCGTGCAAAGCTCTACTTCAGAAACAGGAGACAGAGGTAAATCTAATAGAAAAGGACGACGGAGGAAAAAGAAATCGCCAACGATTCATATGTGGTTACACGACGAACTTCTTTCAGTTTCCGTCTAATAAATCTTCTCAAAAGAATCTAGTTGGCCCAAGGTAATAGCAGAAGACACTTGCTCAAGGAGTCACACAATGGGACTGAATCCGGAACCATGTGGTTGGAAAGCAGGCTTCTCACGACACGACACAACCATGCCTAAATATATACATGAATATATACACACATATATACATACATATACATGTATATGCAAACGCTTAGATATAAGAACACATCAATATGCGCTTTCACACCTACAGAGCGCAACCGTTTAGATTATTGTTGCTGCCTTCTGAGAATTTGTGATTCCTCTATTGGATACGCTTGTAGACTCTGCATGTATGTTTGTCTTTCAGATATTTAATCTCATCTCTGTGTATACTCCGTGGGTGGGTGTACTATACCTTGTACAGTGTTGTGCGTGGACATACTTCCCTGTGTGTGCTCAATAGACATATTTGTTTGCACACCAGGTAAATTAGATATGATCAAGGTATGTAAACTGAGTAAACCCGCGTGTGTGTTCTATTGAATTCACTGTAGTTTGTATACTCAGAGATTAGACGACATATTTACCAGCTTTCATGTGAAAGGTAAAATAGAAACTGTTGTGTATGTATGTGTATCTGTCTATCTATCTATCTATCTATCTATCTATCTATCTATCTATCTATCTATCTATCTATCTATCTATCTATTTCTCTCTCTCTCTCTCTCTCTCTCTCTATATATATATATATATATATATATATATATATATATATATATAGACAGATAGATATAAATATATCTATATATGGATATAAATATGAGTATATATATATATATATATATA
>NC_142932.1:91611796-91619296 GCF_046866305.1 Octopus bimaculoides | reverse complement strand
TGTATGTAATATCAGATTCAAATGTTAATATATACATGCAAATATACACAAGCAAATATATACACGCAAATATAGGTAGATCGTGTTAATTAAAAAAAAAAAAGGTAACAGAGCTCGTGGACCAGTTTCTACAACAGTAACTCTTTTATATCTCAATATTTATACACGAAGACTGGTAGCTGTTACAATGTACCAGAGATACCCACCCTCTGTTGGTAATGAGTTCTGTTTGCCTAAAAATAATATAATGAAACACAAAATGGTACATCCGCTCCTATCACTTCCGGTGTCCAATATCCACAGTGCCGTTTTGTATAATGGACGTGTCATTCCTCGCTCAACGCTTTTTCCAACTGGAAAATCTTTGTTTGCTAGCAACTGCCAAATTTTAAACCATTGAATTGATATCTTAATATTATTCCTCGTTAAGATTTGTGACGGTTCAGAGAATGTGTAGTGTGGCGGGGTTTCAGTTAAGAGCTAAGAGTTTTGTTTTTCTATCTCGACATAATTCTTTGCTCTGAGTTTACAGTAGGTATATCATCGAGGTGAAAAGACAGATAATAATAAATAAATAATAATAATAATAAGGTAAACTTATCTTCTCGAATCATGCTGACTCATAAGGGCCGGTTTCCCGGTTTCATTGCGTGTCTATTCACATTCACCACCTGGACGGGACGCTGGTCCGTCGCAGGGTTACTCATTTTTGCCAGCTGAGAGGCCTGTAGTGGATTGGAGCAACATGAAATGAAGTGTTTTACTCAAGAACACAATGCGTCAATCGATCTCAGGAATGAAACCTATAGGCGCAGGAGTGGGTGTGTGGTAAGTAGCTTGCTTACCAACCACATGGTCTCGGGTTCAGTCCCACTGCGTGGCACATTCGGCAAGTGTCTTCTACTATAGCCGATTAAAGCCTTCTGAATGGATTTGGTAAACGGAAACTGGAAGAAACCCGTTGTATATGTATGTATATATATATATATATATATATATATATATATATATATATATATATATATATATATATATATATATATATATTTATCTGTGTGTATATGGTTGTGTGTCTGTCCCCCCCAACATCGCTTGACAACCGATGCCGGTGTGTTTATGTTCCCGTAACTTAGTGGTTCGACAAAACATACCGATAAAATAAGTACTAGGCTTACAAAGAATAAGCTCTGGGTGTTCAAGCATGGCCGCAGTCAAATGACTGAAACTAATAAAAGAGAGTACACTCTTACGATCATGAGAACAACATCGTAACCACTAAGCCATGCGCTTCCACAAAAGTTAGATAGATCAAGAAAAAAGACGGATAAAACTAGAATTCCTGTGAATTACTGTAAATGCGAAAGAGTTAAAAAAAACACTGAGTTAAAGAAAGAATGAGAAACGAAACAAAAAGAAAAGAAAAACACGAGACTCTCAATGTGGGTCAAAAAGTGATTGTGAAATATACAGTGACTGGTAAATTGACGACAAAATAAAATAAAGAAGGTTGTTGTTGTTGGCACTCCGTCGCTTACGACGTCAAGGATTCCAGTTCATCCGATCAACCGAACAGCCTCCTCGTGAAATTAACGTGCAAGTGGCTGAGCACTCCACAGACACGTGTACCCTTAACGTAGTTCTCGGGGATATTCAGTGTGACACAGTGTGACAAGGCTGGCCCTTTGAATATATATACAGAAACAGGAAGTAAGAGTGAGAGAAAGTTGTGGTGAAAGAATACAGCAGGGTTAACCACCACCCCCTGCCGGAACCTTGTGGAGCTTTAGGTGTTTTCGCTCAATAAACACTCACAACGCCAGGTCTGGGAATGGAAACCGCGATCCTATGACCGCGAGTCCGCTGCCCCAACCACTGGGTCATTGCGCCTCCACATAAAGAAAGTACCTTAGGTAGAAAAGTACAGGCATTTAAAGTACAAATAAGTGAGATAGACAGAGAGAAGTAGACAGAGAAATATTGAGTTTCTGAGAGAGAGAAAGAGAGAGAATGGGGGAGAGAGAGGGAGAGAAAGAGAACGAGAGTGTGTAAGTGAGAGAGTGGTGTGTGTGTGTGTGTGAAAGAGAGACAGATAGTGTTAGGGAGAGAAAGAGAATGTGAGAGTGTGTGTGAGAGTGGTGTGTGACAGAGAGAGAGAGTAAAAGAGTGTGAGGAAGAGAAAGAGATTGTGAGATCGTATAAGTGTGTGTGTGTTTTTTTGTGTGTGTGTGTGTGTGTGTGTGTGTGTGCGCGCGCGCGCACGCATGCGTGTAAGAGTGAGAGAGGAAGTGAATGAGCAAATCAGAGGTGTAGAAATATTGAACTAAATTGGAATATGTTCGAAATTTAATTGGTTGTGAAAATTGTCTCGTATACATACCTTAGCGAATGAATAAAGGACATTCTTTCGAATACTTTCTACCTTGGTTTCCCGTCGACTTAATTATTGATTGCCCTTCAGAGAAATTTAATTGGTGCAGAATAGAACATTCGCAATGAACTCATTCGTTCTGATGGCATTAAGTGGAATATGTTTATCTTATTGAATTCTAAACTCTTCTGGTAGACTATTCAAATCTGATAACTTAACACTAAGCCACATGGAAAACTAGGAAACAAGCAAAAAGCCAAAAAAAAAAAAAAAGTTCAAGTCAAGCGGGGTATTGAGAATTTGTAGATGTATAGAAGAGATGTCCACCTAGAAATATCCAATTACTACCGTATAAGTTATCATCGACCATAAGTAAGTCCAGCACTTATTTGGCAGTGAAAGTCATCAAGTAGTAGATCACTCCAAAAACGCCCGCATAGTTGAAACAACGCAAAATATGTGAAATGAGCACTACGTAAATGACAGCGCCGGTGAGTATAAATTCAGAATATGTGTGTGTGTGTGTGTGTGTGTGTGTGTGTGTGTGTGTGCATTTAATGCAGTTAGTAATAACCTGTGTATTTGTACATGTAACACACATACACACACACGCGCTGATATATATATATATATATATATATATATATATATATATATATATATATATATATTATTTACAATTGACGGATATTTGTCTTTATCTTGTTTAGTGTTAACACAACGTTTCTGCTGAAATACCCTCCACCCTTCATCAGGTGTCTTAGGGAAATTTCGAACCTGGGTTCTCATTCCTAAGGTATTTTTCGATGTTGTTATTATTATTATTATTATTATTATTATTATTATTATTATTATTATTATTATTATATAATAATAATAATAATAATAATAATAATAATAATAATAATAATAATAATAGTAAAATAAATGCCCGAATGCAGTACCAGGCAGTGACTCTCTCACTCAATAATAATACCTACTTACTGTTCCCAACGTGCCAATTATTATAGGTCGTGCTTATAATAATTGGTTCGTTGGGAACAGTAGGCCCCAAAATATAGACAATTGACTGAATGAGATAGAAATAGAATGCCCTGTAGAGCTCATACAGAGAGTTTGTCTCTTAGGGTCAGTAAGGATTATCAGGACGGTTCTGAACACTTGAAAGACTACTGAAAACTTGTGGGTACCTAAGGTTACAGGAAGTAACACACTACCCATATAAATCCAACCAGGAATAAGACCGAACCTAAGCATTGTTTCAATAATAATAATAATAATAATAATAATAATAATAATAATAATAATAATAATAATAATAATAATATTAATAATAATAATAATAATAATAATATTCAGACAAATACATAACAAAAACACCAGGACTTACAAATATATATAACATACAGAAAATTGCACTACTGGGTACTGCACACATTCTACGCAAAACACTTTCAATACAGTAAACATAAGAGCACCACAGCAAACCACAGCACATACCCAAGCCGCACAGAGCTGCGCTCGGTAGTGAAGTGAAAGCACGTTATAAAAATAAAACTACTGAATAATAATAATAATAATAATAATAATAATTATTATTATTATTATTATTATTATCATCATAGCAGTTTTCTTTTGCGAAATTCGGATTGCTTCTTATCGGAGGTGTCATCTTTACAGAAAAAGGGTCTCTTACAGAGTTTCTGAAAGACTTTTGAATATCTTTGGAGGGATCTTCTTTTGCTTTTCGCAAATGTTTGCTGGTGTTATTTACACACCTTCCTCATAATGAATGGAATCGCTCACTCATCAGGCAGAGTTTTTTTTTTTTTTCCCTAGTGACATTTTCGCCCACTCGCTTTCTATTTCGTAAGAAATACCACTGTCAGTTTTGAATGAGTTAAGGAGTATATCTGCCTTCAATTTGGCTCCTGGTAATGAGATCGTGGGAAATTTAACCAACTTTTCCAAAGCTACACCTGGTGCCACTTTAGTAATACCAAGCTCTACATTTTACTGCTTTCTCCGTTCAAGCCTTAAATGACTTTTACTTTCGCTTTTGTGGAAATTGAACTTTCTGCTCTGATCCACCAGACTTAAAGCTTTCTTCTCGGTACTTGTTACCTGGAACACGTTTCGGAATATTTTGCAGTCTTGCAGCATCGAAAGGAATTTCATGCTTATTTTTAACATCCCTCCTATTTATATCAACAGATATGCCTACACTGATCGTCCGGCCATACTGTACCACAAAACTGACCATAGGCCATAGTCGATGCCGTTATTATTTACGCTAGTATTCATGCTGCTTCATAAATAAAAACAAATTCACGGATACGTGCGTATCATCAACTGGGTCTCGTACTATTTGCACTTTCGATTTTGTCTCGTCCTCAGTTCTGTAAATTAGAATGATTTTCCTTATTCTTTACCTCTCCGAACGGAAAAGATTTCATCACATATGCTCATTACAGGGTACAAATATAATCCACGTAGATTTGGCAAGGCACAGATAAATCTTTTTCTCTCGTGCTTAGCTGATAGAAACTGACAAAGAACCGCCAAATTTTGTAACATGCGCTTTGATTCATGTGCCCTCTTGTGAAATAATTTAGTTCTTTAATTTAAAAGTGCACTTGGATACGATAGGAACTGAACTGCATTCGAAAATCTTTCATCTTAATAGATACTGACAAAGGACCGCCAGATTTCATAATATGTACTTTCTTTCATTTGAACTCTCGTAAAATAATTCAACTCTATAAATAAAAAGTGTACTTGCAAACGATAGGAGCTGACCTGCATTCGAAAACTTTTCATTTTAAATCGAGGCACAGGTAAACTAAAACTACATTATGCCGTGTGCCTTTGCATTCCTTCGAACGATAATATAGGATTTAAGAGAAATTTAGCTGCTTTTGCGAATGACCTGTTAGAGTAACTCTCGCTAGCTCGTTTGTGATTACGATGGTAGTTTGCAGTATTAGTAGTGGTGGTGGTGGTGGTGGTGATGTTAGTGCTGGTGGTGGTGGTGGAATATTCCCGTGATAGGACATATGTAACAGTCATTTTAGTTGAAATGCCGAGTTATTAACCATATCTTCATTAATCATGATTTCTATCAGTCTCTCACTCACGCCTCTTCTGTTCTCTTACCCACTTCTCTTTCTCCATCGCGTAGTTCTGAGTCCAGTGAGGACATTAAAACTTGCTCTCTCAGCAGGCGTCAACGTTCCCTCCCATTTTCTCTCGTTCTCTCCCCCTCTCTGTCGCCTTCACTCACTCTCACTCTGTCACTCTTTCCCTCGCTCTGTTTGTCAATAGTAGCTTTTGTTTTACTTTCTTTTACACAGAATCAGCATCGAATATCTAATACTGTTTTCACAGGCCATTAACGAAAATGGTTCATTTGGCAATGTCAAGTGTACACGTGCACTAGCATACATAGTTCTACATATACCTACATACATACATATATACATACAGATATAAACACATACTCATTCACGTACACAAACGTGGGTATTTATTCATATGGCTGTGTGCGTGAATGCATGTGTATTTGTGTGTAAGCGTGTGTACGTTTGTGGACATGATCATGCATAATTGAGAACATACGGAATATATATATATATATATATAAATTGAACAAAACGATGTAAACAAGTAATGGTGCTATATATTCATATATGCGTGTCTGTGCACGCTCACATATACATGCAATTGTTCCTAATAGCGAATGTGTGTTTTCGTTAATGATGTGTTTCTGGACGCTTGAACAATTAAAATAGTTGATATGCATGTAATGTCCTTCTATCTTTTATTGCGACATAAATATATCCATCTGTGTGAATCGGCAAAACTAGACACCTGTTTAAATGTCTATAACTATGTGCCATTGAATTTTCATGGATAAAAATACTCACACACACACACACACACACACACACACACACACACACACACACACACACACAAACACAAACACACACACAAACACACGCACACATACACACACACGCACACATTCATAAATACTAACACAAAAACGGGTATATGCACACACGTACATATATATATATATATATATATATGTTTATATAATTACATAGATATCTATATAGTTAATCTACATATCTATCTATCTCTCTTTCTCTCTATTTATATATATATATATACATATACATGTATAAATATTTGTATATATGTATATATATATGTATAAACATATATACATATACATATACACACACATACACACACACACACACACACACACACACACACACACACATATATATATACATGCACGCACACACATACATATGGACATGTCGGGACAGTGTACATCTGATCAGTTATGTATGAATACGTTCACGCATACTTAATGGAAAAAAAGACAAGATGTTTGATGCGCAGGTATTCCTTAATGCATGCTTATGTTTATGTACGCGTGCACACTTGCATATGGATACATACTCAAATCACAGACGTCGCGCTTGCAATCACACACACAGACACGCAAAAGAGAAAAGAAACCTACTCTATTCAGACGCTGTGTTTCCATATCAATCTGGCATATACCAATCTAAAGATTGGTATATGTCATGAAGACATTAAACTTACGTTTATGGGGCAAAAGCTGTCCCCAAGGACTACAAAAATGAAACGCAATTTACTCCCGTACATGCTTTGAGCGAACTTGCATATGTGCTTTGTGATAAACCTTCCAAAATGATCTCCTTCTCTCTGCATTCCTCTCCCTATCATTTTCGCTCTGTTTAGATTTATTGGTCTTTCTGGAGTATGTATTCGTGTAATATACATAGGTACACACACAAACACACACACATACAACACACACACGCACACACACACGCACACACGCACACACACACACACACACACACACACACACACACACACACAAGACACACACATATATATACATATATACATATACATATATACACACAAGCACAACACACGCATATTCATGTTATGATCCACAATGAGCAGAACTTACTTGCAGGTATTGGTAGTGCAAATCAGAGGTGCAATCTGTGTGGGTGTTTTTTCAAAACACTGTCTGGTTTAAAAAGCCACATCAGACGCCATGAAAGGGCTAAGGT
>NC_142932.1:91591796-91606796 GCF_046866305.1 Octopus bimaculoides | reverse complement strand
GAGAAATTTGGTCACGACATGGTGTTTGTCACATGTAAGAAAAATACAACAAGGCTTGTCTTTGTGAATTTGTCTTGTGCAGAGTAGGAAGCCAAGAAAGTATATTATAAGAACATCTGGCAGGTTCCTTGAAATCCGATTATACATACATGTATCCACACACACAGACACACGCACACACGCACACACACACATATATCACAAAGTGAAGCACACACATATTTCTGTGATTATACATACGCGCGTTCTCTTTTATGTATATATATGTAAAACTGTAAGCATGCGTGTGTTTATTTGTATATGATTACGTATAAGTGTATATATATTTGTATTATGATTGCATAGTTATACAGTTTATCCGCTTATGCCAAGTATGTTGTGGTGGTGGTGGTGGTGGTGGTGGTGGTGGTGGTGATGATGATGATAATGATGATGATAATGATGATGATGATGATGATGGGGCAGTGGTGGTGGTGGTGGTGGGGGCGCCGCGGCGGTTTAGCGGAAATGTTAATCGCAGTGATAAATGAAAACTGTCATTACTGTTGTATCGAAATTTGCAGCCAGCCAAGAGAAGAACGATCGACCAAACACTCTACACTGTAAATATTTCATCATTTGATAACAACCACTTCAATTGAATGACTGATCTTACATCCCTACCAATTGCTTTTTATTCCACGCATTTCTCTTATAACATGTGTACAGGTATGTTCTCGTTCCCTTTGTTCTCGTCGATGTCGTGGTTATTGCTATTGTTGTCTTTGATGTTCTTGTTGCTGGTAGTGTTGTTGTTGTTGTTGTCGTCATCGTCGTCGCTGTTGTTGTTGTTGTTTTTGTTTGACCCCCACATCGTCCCCGTTCCAAATGACTTAAAAGAGAAAGTATTCAAGCCACCGAGCAGGCTTTCCGGGCGCCATGTCATTTAACTACAACCATGAAAATAGGAGAAAGAACTTTGGTAAACTGAAGCTCAGAGAGTCATATTTACGGTTGTATGTGACACACACTGTGTCAGTTCTCTCGACAGAAAATTCTAATGTAAAAAAAAAATATACATACAAAAATTCTAAGTATATATTTAGTTAAAAATGTTCTTTAAAAAAATGTATATTTCATGTTTCTTTTTTCAGTATCTGTTATTTTGTATACAATTTTTAAATGATTCTAATGTGTTAGCGTATCTCAAGTAACGTTTTTAGGAAGTGAGTATTAAATTGTCGTTGCATTCATATGTAAAAATAATACTTGTAAGAAAAAAATATAACAAAATGGTGCGATGTTAAAATAACACTTAGAGAGTATAACAGATGAGAGATGTCTTGTTGCCGGTTTATATTTTAAATAATGAATAGCGTAGAAAGATGAGGTGACAGGACTAGGGAGATATTCAGACAGATAGAGAGACAAATACCTGGCTGGTTGGGTAGCTGGACTGGATTTGTAGATAAGTATTTGGTTAGGTAGATTGAAAGGTGGGCACACAGCTTAATCGATTAGTAGATAGAGGAATATATAGGTATGAAGATAAATAAAGAGATAGATAAATAGACAGACTGACAGACAAATAGATAAATAGATACATTTCTTTTATTAGCCACACAGGGCTCAACGAAGATGGGACAAATACAATGTAGAGCTTTTCTTTTTGGGAGGGGGAAGCGGGAAAAAGGGGGGGTCGATCAAAAGAGATCGTAGGAAGGAAAAGGGGGGAGTTCGATGAAAAGGGATCGGAAAAAAAAAGGCCGATCAATAGGGATCGTGTATCACAGTAATGTTCTCGTGTAAAAGGAGGGGAGGACAGTTTAGGTTTGGCCGTGAGATAGACAGATAGATAGATAGATAGATAGATAGATAGATAGATATGTTAATAGAAAGAGTAGCACAGAGAAAGAAAGAGGGAGAGTGAGTAAATGAGAGAGAGAGAGAGAGAGAGAGAGAAAGAGAGATAGAGAGAGAAGGAAAAGGAACATGATTTTTAGAATAGCAATGCTTTACTATTGATAGATTGACAGATACACTGGGTGGCATGAAAGACCTATATCCAGTTTGTTTTCTTTTTGTATATCAGGCACTGCATTATTGAACGTATTCAAAATGATTGGGTGTTCTTTGAAAGAGATTTGACTTTTATTTTTAGCAGTCATGCGACCATATAGAGATTCCTTCGTGGCGTACGAAGTAACATGCAATAGTAAAAGTCTGACTGTATCTCTTTTGATGTATTTATTAGGAGTTCTGATCCTGATCCCTATACAACCGGCTAGTTTACCAGCTGCCAGGTAGGCATTCCCTTCATATTTCACATGTTCATATTTCAAACTATCAAACAATAAGGAAAAACTAAAACAGAACAATGACGTATCACTTACATAAGCATATTTGCTTTCATACACATGTAACTTCACGTAAGTGAGCTAAACCACCCACGAATATAACAAAAGAATATATTTAATAAGCCCTATATCAGATAATGGTGTTGGCATTTCGGAGGATTGAAAATGGATACTCAAAATTATCTAGGTGTCATTGTGTTTGCTTTACGTTTATTTTGTTTTATTATTTTTGAGTATTTAACTACGCCTTGATGTCTATATGATAACAGATTATCTTCATTTTTACTAGAGGTAGTTGCGGAAGACAGGAAATAATAAAAGTGATTACACGTTGAAACATTTCTTATATATAATATCTATTCTAGATTCGAAAATATAGTTGCTTTCCCTTTTGTGTTATATCTCTCATAGATCAGTTCACTTTTTGAAGATATCTAAAAGGGTGGTTGTAAATCAAATGGCTCATTTATTTTATTGGTCTTTTTATCAGGAAAGATGGATTGTATTCATGGCTGTCATAGGAAATGTGTGACTCATGGCGTCAAGAAAATCACCACTGAAAATGTTGGCTTTATTTAATGCATACATGCAGAATTATTCTGACGAAGCACAGTATTTTCCAACTGGTAGTCATTGTACTATTTAAACTCGGCATTATAATTTCAAAAAGCTGCCTTCACTTTTTCTCATTGGTAAACCTATCTGTTTTAAATATTTACAACTGTCTGAGATGGGTAGTCCAGAATAAAGCAACTTACCAGCAGACATTATTTCGGTCGCCACACTGAAAAAAGAAAACAGCCCAACAGAAAAACGCCTGAGAACAGCCTAACAGAAAAGTGCCTGAGAACAAGTGGCTGGCATGTTGTCACCTGCGAACCGATGTTTATATTTTTAGTAATGATTTATCACAAATGGAAGAGCAGATCCTTTGGTCTTTGCAAGTCCTAACTGGTGAATCACTAGCACTTTAAACACCTGTCAGAAGATATCGAAATGAATTGCAGAAGGTTGTATTTAAGAGGGAGACCAAGTTGGGAAAAAGGAACATAAATAAGTGTGATATACAGTCAAGTTATTTCAGGAACAAAAGATACTCTAGTAACGATCGGTGAGGCCAGGAGATGAAACAGTTATGTGTACTAGACATAGTTATTAATGATGCATGATGGTGTGTATATATATCAATCAACCGAATAGTTTTCCCACTGTTGTTTAAGGTGTGTATGAGTCTGTTCGCAGCAGCATGTACCCAAATGAAGAGCAACACACCAACAGCGGTTTATCCGTAAGTTTTAGGAAGATCAGCAACTAATCAGAACCGAAATACGTTCTGACAAAATGATTAAAAAATGAGTAAATGTTGTGGTAAACATTTGATTTTCGTAGCATTGTAAAGGCATTTAGAGCTTTAATTGTGTGCTGTCAGAGTGGATGCGATACAAAACTGTTCTTTTTTTCTATAACACGATTTTAAATTCAAGATTTTGTATGATACACTTTTATATATCCCAGTTGGAGATGTTTTTGGAGTATTTGTTCCTTGAGAGAGCGCAGATCTAGTGAGAAATGTTTCATGTCAGGTCTGAATAATACATTTGTGCAGTGAAGCTTGCAGTGATATCACCTGCATACGGTTATGAATTAATAGAAGAGAGAGCGAGCACGCCGTTGATATGCAGAAGGAATATTGGGGCACATATAACGGAGTTATTAGAAATTGGAAAGAAATGAGCCACGATAGCGCAGCCTCAATATAAACCCTAGATGATAAATGTGGTCTTTCTTTTTTGTTCTTTTTCGTAAAACTATGTCCTTTGATAGCAGGAGTTAAGTATGAAAAATGTTATGCTAATGATTCATTATAAGGTAAAAGCATCTGTCACCGACTATCCACTTATCTCCAAACAATATGACACTGCTTTTCCATAATTGCATATCAACTTTGTGGAATTCTTCCTCTTTCAGATTATTTTAACTTCTCGCACGGAGCTGGTCTCATTTGTCGTTTACAAACTGTAATATACGTTCTAGAGGCGGAAATAGTTTTATAAATAAACAATTTCATGCTGTTTAATATATATATTCATACATATATGCATGTATATGTATATGTGTGTGTGTCCATGTATGTATATATATATATATATATATATATATATATATATATATATATATATATATATATATATATATATATATATATACTCTTTTACTTGTTTCAGTCATTTGGCAGCGGCCATATAGGAGCACCGCCTTTAGTCGAGCAAATCGACCCCAGGACTTATCCTTTGTAAGCCTAGTACTTATTCTATCGTCCACTTTTGCCGAACCGCTAGGTTATGGGGACGTAAACATACCAGCATCGGTTGTCAAGCGATGTTGGAGGGGTGACTAATACAGACACACAAACAGATACATATACATGTATACGACGGGCTTCTTTTAGTTTCGGTCTACCAAATCCACTCACAAGGATTTGGTCGGCCCGAGGCTATAGGAGAAGACACTTGCCCAAGGTACCACGCAGTGGGACTGAACCCGGAACCGTGAGGTTGGTAAGCAAGCTACATACCACGCAGCCTCTCCTGCGCATATGAATATATTGACATATACATATATATATACATACATACACACACACCTTTTATGCCAACGTGTATATGTATTACTATATATAATTCAATGGTACTATTACTTGAAATGTTATTTTGGCTAGACTAAACAAAAAAGTCACAATTTATATAATCTGGTTCCAACAACATCGTATGAATTAGCTTAGCTTTCATAGAAGAATTCACATTGAGATGCTACGTGCCTTCGATTTCACAGCCTGAGTCTTTAAAAGCAGACCATTTTTCTTTCTTTCTTCCTTTTCCTGTTGCAAGTATTGTTAATATGCATTTGGAACGGAAGTGTAGCGGATCGAGTTTTAATACTACGAGCTTAAATGTTATTTGGTTTCCTGATACAAGTTCATATATGCTAGGTATTGTTTCAACAGACGTAAATGTTAGTGATACAAAATATGTCTCTCTTCTTAAATATTCCGTGTAAGATATCCGAATTTCATTATAGAATTTTTTGTTTTTTAATCAGGTTTTTATCATGTTGTTTTTATATAAAAATGTATTAACATCTACACATACCCACGCATTTTTGCAGACTTCTGAATAATATTAAACTCACCCAAGCACCTGCAAAATGTAATATATGATATTATACACATGCATACATTGACACGCTCATGCACACACACATACACAAATATATGTATATACATGTATATATTTAGATACACTAACGCACACAAACATATGTATACATAGGTAGATAGATAAATAGATAGATAGGTAGATAGAAACGATGCACTCACCCAGCATACGCTATAGTTTTCTGACCCCACAAATGGGACTTTATTTCTTTTTCTTTGTGAATCAAGATGTTTCATTTAATATCCAATATAATCTTATGTTCAAACTCTGAATAGCTAAATCAATCATTATATGACCCCAGGATGTATCGCTTTTCATAAAAGACGACTCGATGTTGGCATTTATTTCTGTTTTGACATTAACGTATATAACACACAATTATCTTTTCTAGTATAGGCACAAGGCCTGAAATTTTGGGCAGGGGTCTAGTCGATTACATCGACCCCAGTATTTCACTGGTACTTAATTTATCGACCCCGAAAGGATGAAAGGCAAAGTCGACCTCGGCGGTGTTTGAACTCGCAGACGAAATACCGCTATGTATTAAGCCTAGCGTGCTAATGATTCTTTTCTACTCTAGGTCTAAGGGCCCGAAATTTTGGGGGAGGGGTCCAGTTCAGTAGATAGACCCCAGTACGAAATTGGTACTTAATTTATAGACCACGAACGGATGAACGGCAAAGTCGACTTCGGCGGAATTCGAACTCAGAATATAAAGACAGACGAAATACCGCTAAGCATTTCGCTCAGCGTCCTAACGCTTCTTATTTCTTTACTGCCCACAAGGGGCTACGCACAGATGGGACAAACAAGGACAGACAAACAGATTAAGTCGATTATATCGACCCCAGTGCGTAACTGGTACTTATCTAATCGACCCCGAAAGGATGAAAGGCAAAGTCGACATCGGCGGAATTCGAACTCAGAACGTAGCGGCAGACTAAATACAGCTAAACATTTCGCCCGGCGTGCTAACGCTTCTGCCAGCTCGCCGCCCTATATAACACACAATAATGAAATGTATTTCGTAACTTGTTCTGTTTTTATTGAATACTAAGATATTGAGAGAAATCTAGCACATTTATAAAAATATCAACAAGATAATTTGATTCAAATGCATGATTTATCTAAATATATAAGGGATTTGGGTGAATTCTACTCTGTAATCGGTAACTCGGTCTTCTGCCGAAGAATATTCCGCCAAAGGATTGGCAGTTCTGTATATTCTCTCAAGACGTCTCTTATAAATGTATGTGTGTTCATGGTCGACTGTAATAATACATGTGTGTGTGTGTGTGTGTGTGTGTGTGTGTGTGTGTGTGTGTGTGTGTGTGTGTGTGTGTGTGTGTGTGTGTTAGTGTGTATATGTGCGCGCGCGGTAGCGTGTGTTGTGTTTGTGTAAACAACGAAAGGGAGCAAGATGAAATATCTCAGTTTTCCCCAGCATGAATTTGAACGACTAACACAGATGATAGTATATTAAATAATATGCTAGATTAATTTCTGGTAAATGAAAATATCTCTGCTTGAAGAGAAGGTAAAACAATGGCCTGGTGAGAAATGAGAATAACTATGAATTGGAATGAGAGGCGAAATCGAGAACCATGAGTTCTCCAGCGTTGGCATACCATTGAGGAAAGGACAATCTGTTTGCTCAGAGACAACCGGTGATACGTGTTTCTGCTTCAGTATAGCCATTAGATGTGGAGGCGCGTGTCTTAGTTATCAGGCTGTTGGATTCATGATTGTAAGATTATTGTTTCGGTTCCTGTACCGGGCAACACGTTGTGTTCTTGAGCAAAACACTTCGTTTCAAGTTGTTCTAGTCCACTCAGCTGGCAAAAATGAGTAATCCTGCGACGGAATGGCGTCTGGTCCAGATGGGGAATTTATACACCATGGAAGCAGGGAAACCGGGAAACCGGCCCTCATGAGTCGACATGACACGGGAAGGAACTTTACTTTTATAGCCATTAGATACATCGTCTTACTGTGACTTCAACTCACAAAGGAGGTAGACACATACAAAGAGTACATTTATGGCTTAATTTAATTTGCGCAATTAAAAAAACAAAAATGAGTTAAAAGAAATAGCTTAGTGTCCCTACTGGTATGAATCTCGAAAACAAAGTGAATAAATGTATATTTAAATACCATGCAATATTTAATGGTATATAAATTAAAGAGAATTTTGAAGCTTGATTTTTGTATCCTCTTCTCGTTCTGAATATGCTTAAAATGAGGGAGAGTTGACTGGTGCTTTTCATGCCTCATTACGAAACCAGTTCCAGCAAATTCCTATTTAGCAACATCGAGACAACGAGAGAAGATTTATGTGCTAGCCTGGCATGCTAGAAATTGCCACAAAGTCTCATTCAAATTACACTTTGTCATCTTAATATCGGTTCTGCAGTCCTCAGTATACTGTATGAAAATAAGACGGGATTGTCACTATAGCAATGTCTAAGCAACATTATTTTCCTTCGTAACGTACCTGCACACGCTATTTACTAAAGACTGTAAAACTGTACTTTCTGTCTTAAACGTATTTTCTCTATTTTAACTATACTATCTGTATTACATGCCCTGTTTATTAATTTACTGTGTTGTGCTATAAATTCTACTGTTGATATTACATCCAGTATCCGCATTAATTCTGTCCCTAGCATTAAATTTGTACCTATATATAACAGCTACTTACGTTTACGTTTCCTGTTCCACCATCTGTACAAAATAGGGTTTGCACATCAAATAGCATGGATATCAAATATTTTAAATATTTCCTATCCCTTACTGTTTCCATTTTATTTTAAACTATTTATACGACTGCCAGGACATTGCTCGAAAATCTCATTGTGCGCGCCTGTGTTTGAGCGTGTATTTATATCTATCTAGCTAATTAATATGCATAAGTACACACACGCATACAGACGCGCACACACACACACACACACACACACACACACACACACATACATATCACTGTATACATATGAACCAAACACCGCACGCTCACACATAAACCCACCTTTACACTTAAATACTTAGATAATAAATATTTATTTTACAAGCTGCTGAGATCAGTAGCAGTTACCTATTTGACCTTTAGAGATCTAATGTATATATCAATATAGGGGTCAATCGTATTGAACTTCAGAGAGAATATATGGTACGCATACCCAACAGCTAGGTGAACAAGGAGCACTATAGCATAAAATGTTCCTCCTAGAAACAGATGCAATTTGATTCTAAATAAGAAGTTCAATACGGGGGCTAGTTTTTGAGATAGTGTATGGAAGTTGAGAAACGAAAGGCCGGAGGGTTGTGGGACAGTAATTAAAGTATTAGTGAACAGTCGTAGGCTTTTCTGTGTGGTTAAGAAGTTCGCTTCAGAGCCATGCAGTTTCATGTTCAATCCTATTACAAGGCACGTTTGGTAAATGTCTTCTACTTTAGCTGTGAGCTGATAAATGCCATCTGAGGAAAATCTGGTAGAAGGAAACTGTAGAGAAACCCGTCGAATGTGTGTGTTAGTATGTATCTATATGTGTGTGTACGTATGTGTATTTGTGTGTGTGTGTGTGTGTGTGTGTGTGTGTGTGTGCGCGTGTGTGCTGCATGTGCGTGTGTTTCTGCTGTTTCATCGTTTCACAACTCGGAGTGCTAAGATATATATATATATATATATATATATATATATATATATATATATATATATATATATATATATATATATATATGGGAGAATATACAAATAATAACAACAGACGAGGACAGGTGGTGTAAATAACAAAACTATATATTAGTATGACGCTCGGGAATACGGAAAGTCTTTAACGTTTCGAGCTACGCTCTTCAACAGAAAGAATACGGAGACAAGGAGAAAAACACGGAGAAAAAAATTGAATAGTGTTCAGTCAACGGTCAATATATATATATATATATATATATATATGTACGTACATTTATATTTATGAATATATACATATATATATAATAAATTTATGTATATATACATATATTGATATATACATATATATGTATGTGTGTGTCTGTGTGGTGGTGGTGGTGGTGGTGGTGGTGGTGGTGGGTTTGTTTGTCTTCCAGTTTGTTTCTGTTCAATTCAGTACGCGTACGTATATCCTGTAACACTTTCCCAGTAAAACCTTCCATTATTCCGTTCTGTTTATCTATTTGTGTCTGACCTTTCTTCACCTCAGGTACAATTATATTGACACGTTTCTAAATATTACCATCTTCGGCTGACGTTCTAATCGATGTCCGGACATATCGCCACTCAATCTTACCGATAATGATTTGCACCTTGTAACCTATCCTAACCCTGTTGGGGCTCGATACACACGCACATGCACGCACACACAGACAAACCCATTCACACACATAATCACATACCCACATACACGCGCTCATACACATATATGTATATATACACTTATGTACATACATATATACACCTATACAGATATGTACGGATACCTATGCACACATACACACCTATACACACAGACACACACCTATGCAGACATGTACCTATACATGCTCACACACATATACTACCATCAATAGATCATTTGTATAAATATATTGCTGAACAAAACTGACTCGTATATTCATGCTCACGCACGCAAATTGCTAGACGTACATAATTCTATATGCAAATACACACACATACAACACACATGCACTCTCTCTCTCTCTCTTTCTCTCTCTCTCTCTCTCTCTCTCTCTCTCTCTCTCTCTCTCTCTCTCTCTCCCTCTGTCTCACACATATTTGTATTTATGAGAAACATCTTTTTCTTCTAGATGTGTCGTATTGAATACACGACAATGTTTTAATTTTATAAGATTTATCATTTCTTACCATGTTTTCGAATATGAATTCCTTGTAGTTTCTTTCCAAAAATTCCTAAATGTGCCTATAAATCTAATACATTTACCAACGTCATTATTTCTAGATTTTCATAGTTTATCATCAGAATGAAGTGATGTTAATTTTCGTAGTTGCTTCGTTATACCAAGAAACCGCTCATTCATTTGGTAACAATTCTTTTTGGAATTCGGGTTTTGAATGTTAGCTCTATACATCAGCAGATGTCATTTTTTTTATGCTAGTGTATGTTAGCTTTGCGTTTGTTTTAACATTATGTTTACAAATCAATATTTCTGTTTTTATTAATCATTTAGTTTTCGAAAAGATTCCGTAGAGTACCATTTTGTTGCTCACTAATATTCTCCTTCTCAGTTGTCTTCTGTATTAATTAGTGCATTATATGCGCCCCTTGTATATATATACCTGTTAATCCTGCAAGAGAGTGTCATATATGTATGACCAGTATATCATTTAGAACTGTGAATTATACAAATTCGTAATCGGATTAATTAGTTAGATTGGTCATTAGTAACTTCTACATTGCTTTACCTGCTGTTAATTTTGGTTTGCAATCGACAAGAATATTCTCAATTGCTGTACATACAATTAGTACTAATTCATACTTTAGTGCCCTGGTGAATAGTCAATATGATCTATCATAAAATGTGTGTGTGCGCGTGTGTGCGTGTGTGTGTGTGTGCCTGCGTATATGTGTATGAATGTGTGTGTGTGTGTGTGTGCGCGCGCGCACGCGCACTCGCACGTACATATGCATATAGATTTCAAGTATAATAAAAAAACGTGTAACTTTCATGGAGGGATCCTCTAACGGACTCCCTTTACAAGATTTCTTTAACCGACCACAATCGCCACATTTGATTGAAATCAAATAATGTGTTTTATAATTTGATTATCATACATTTTCAGATACCACTTAGATCTACATTATTGCCTGCTATGATTTTGGAAATAGAAACTGTTGTTAATCAAAGGATGTTTCTACGGTACAGTAACTAACTAAAATGGATTCACACAAGGAGCACATCAAAGTCTTGCGACGGGAAGTTTTCGCGGTGGTGCAAATGTCGAATAGTTTTTCAGCAGGAAAAATGGGAATGAATAAGAATACCGGTGCTGTAAATGAAGTAATTTTATTTCAATTGAGAATCAAATGTGTCGTTTATTCTACTTATCGAGCTACTACTTAACCAACTCAATGTTGTTCCGCATTTACCGGACCTAAGTCCTAACGGCTCTCACCTTTCATTTTCAGATCAAACAATATATTTCTCTGTGTATAAGCATAATAATCAGAAAGACTAAGTGGAATATGAAGGCGTTCGTTCTTGCCATTGTGGAAATTTTAGCAAATACCTGAAATAAATTTACGACAGCGGAGCATCGAAGCAACGTTATCGTGTGGCATCTTTAGCAACATGCATTCAGATCTTTAGTCTATTTTAGTCATTACTTTTATGATCATTCGAAAGAACTACTTTATTTTTTTTACAGATGATTGATCTTACTACCAATATACTAAAACTAAAGGTACAATTTGGATTTAGCAAGAATGAAATTGGGAGTAGCTGCCGATGGGATTTGAACCAAGAACGTTTCTGGATGAAAGTGAATGCTATAATACCACTAATTTAGAGATCTACACAATCTACCATGCCCCGACTCATTCTGACTTCAGATCCAAATATAAAACGTAACCAATGCTCTGTTTAGTGAAGTTATGTGTTTATTTATTTAACGATATCTTTCAACTCATTTCTTATTGCACCAACAATATTGTGTTGATAGCTTTGAAGTTGAGAGCTCAGGTAGAATGTATTTAACTCCACTTTTCCTTACATAAAAATCCAGAATCAAAGAGTGAGAGACAGAAAGAGGGAGAAGGAGATAGAGAGAAAGAGAGAGGGGTAACAGAAAGAGAGAGAGCTGTGAAAAACTGTTGAAAATGTCAGCTGGATTAAATTGTAGACTTCTCAAATAACAACACTACATATTTTCAAACTTCTTGGCTACTCCTGTCAAAATTTCATATTAAGATCAAAGCTCACAACTACAACATTTGATGGAAAGACAAAAACGAAGGCTTTCACGAACTTAATTTACTGAGGCACTTTTCACTAAACATTCTCACACACATATAAATACATATATATATTTTTTTTTTACAAGGAATTATAATCTGTCACACAAGAACGGAAAATTCAATCAAATGAAGAATATATTAGAAAATAAACTATACACGCTTACATGCAAATTATTCTAAACAAATACATTCTTTGTAAGTGATAGTCAATGGTACCGTAAGTAGATGCTCGTGGTTTGTGTTCACAGCTTTCGAATCAGATAAAGCTTGGATAATCACCTTTATCTCTTACCCTGTCATATGCATATATCCGTTTTTGAGGAAGAAAAGCAAATATTTCAGAGAACTTCTTATATATGTCCATAAGTATGTATTTATGTATTTATGTATGTATGTATGTATGTATGTATGTATGTATATATATATATATATGTGTGTGTGTGTGTGTGTGTGTGTGTGTGTAACTTATATATATATATATATATTCATGTATACATATATGTAGGCGTGTATGTATATACACAGAGACACACATGTATATATATATATGTATATATATATATATATATATATATATATATATATATATATATATATATATATATATATATATATATATATATATATATATATATATATGTACAAGTTACATATCTTTTCGACCATATGTCATACAACAGATGGATGTGTTTACATTGCTGTCTATTTATATCTGTGTTACGAAAACATCATCAAAACACTCCGCAAGTCCATCCAATAACCCTTTGCCTGGGGTGGCGGGGGACACATTTGTTAGAATCATATTTCAGGATGTACAACGATATCCGTTAAAATGAACTGGACAAAGATTATAGACCTCCTAATCTCGCTGTTGAAAGAAGATAAGATACCACCCAGACACGAGTATATTTTTTTAAATTGTCAAAAGATTTTGACTTTACCTCTAAACATGTCAAGTAGCTGGTTGGAAAATTTCTATAAGAGTTGAATATTTATCGTCACATCAATATGGCTGTTTCATGGAATCAACGTTAGTACCGTTTTTAACCCAAGGAAAGCTTCTTCCAGCTGGTTTTCGATTCAAATTGCACCCAATATATATTACAAGCAGGAGAACAAATCCCTACCATATTCTAGCAGACGGCGGGATGCGAATTTTTTTCCCTCGAGAATTCCGGACCCCAGTAATGAACTCATTTGCATACAGCCAATCAGAGCTCACCTTGACCATGTCAAGTTAACTAACACACTCTATCAAGTAAACTCAAGACGAAGAACAGTGTTGTAAGTCGACCGATCGCCAAGTTATGCCTGATTTTAGGAGACAAGTAATATAGATTTGCATCTATACCTATTATCGGATTTTGTTACGGCCCAAATATGGTAAAGATATGGATGGGGAAAATGTGGGAAGGGTGATGTGCTATCAACCCTCTCCCTTTAGTGTTTTACAGAGTAAACAACAACACAAATAACTATACAGAGGCAGCCATGGTTGAAACAAGAACACTAACAAGATTTATTATTAAAAGAGAAAAGGAGCATGGCCATTCCTAACCCGAGTGACCTTATCTTATCGCCCATCACTTGCTATGCGCTCATAAATTATTTTGGTAGTTGAGCTCTGATCGGCTATATGCAAATGAGTTCATAACTGAGGTCTGGAACTCTCGAGGGAAAATATCTATCTATCTATCTCATGAACTGAATAGATTGATTACACGTCTTGGCCAAATCACTAGAGTGTCAGTCAACATGATTTTTATTCGTTCTGCCTTTTTTCGCATTCTGAGTTCAAAACCCACTATCGTCAATGTCCTTGTTCGTCTTTTCAGGGTCGGTAATATAGCATACCAACCAGAGCGATGGATCGGTGGAATTAGTAATAGGAAAGGAAAAATCGCTCGAGTTGTTTGTCCTGGTCATTCCGGTCTCTTCTAGGGTTTGCGAAGACACTAGTGTGACGCTGTATCGACTCCTCATTTGCATAACATCAGTAGCATGCAGAAAGGAGGCTTATTGTAAGAGCGATTGTTTCACTTGCATTGGTCTGTACTCTGCAGATTAACTTTGAATGTGAAGATCCATGATCAACACATCCCTCTATCATTTCATTAACGAAGTTTAATAGCTTCAGATCTATCTTCACCACTTTGTGCTATGTAGTACTCGCTAATGCACATCCGTAGGTTTCATTTAATTCAGTCCAAGGCACGTGTTTGTACAGCTGTCGACTTCGATACTCATCATAAGCTTATAATGACGCAGTCCTTTCTCTTACACACGATAGCTCATTTGTGAATGCATGTGGTTGCACGGATTATGAGAAATAAATGTAAATATACTTAATATAAAAACCCCAATCGTCTTAAAAGCGACATATTACTTCCTGTTGTACAAAATACAAAATGTCGGAAGAAAAACATTAAGAAAGATATAAATATAATAATCACAGCT
>NC_142932.1:91561796-91586796 GCF_046866305.1 Octopus bimaculoides | reverse complement strand
AGCTACTTGCCCAATGTGCGATGCAGTGGAACTGAACTCGGAACCATGAGGCTGGGAAGCAAGCTTCTTACCGCATTCACGCCTGCGCTTGTATATTAAATTAATCCAGTGTTAGCTATGTTGAAGTGTTCGTTCTAAATTCCATCCAAACATTGTACAGCATAAAAATAGCAAAGATATCTGCACAGTTGATATTCATAAAATTCAACGAAAAATTATACATAAGCACTATAATGAAAATATTCTGTTACATTTCGTATTTTCGTTGTTTTCTTAAAATACTATATAACTGTAAAGAATCTTTCCTTTCTAGTCAGTAACGTTTCCAGAGTCTGGTGCGATTACAGTGGGTAGGACTGTAATATACTTAGCTCTTATCGAATGACATATACGGAACAAACTTATGCTAGTTCACTTGGGAAGATCATAGGCTTTGTAATAGTAGAAGATCACGCGCCTCTACACATAGATGCATGCATACATACATACATACATGCATGCATGCATACATACATACATATATACATACATACATACATGCATACATGCATACATACATATATACGTTCATATGTGCGTACGTACATACATACGTACATATATACATACATATATACTTACATACATACATTCATGCATACTTTCATACATACATACATGCATACATACAAACATACATACATACATACATACTTACATTCATTCATACATACATCCATAGTTACATACATACATACATACATACATGCATACATACATACAAACATACATACACACATACATACGTACATACATACATACATACATACATACGAGAGCTG
The DNA here is from genome assembly GCF_046866305.1 of Octopus bimaculoides. NCBI lineage: Eukaryota > Metazoa > Mollusca > Cephalopoda > Octopoda > Octopodidae > Octopus > Octopus bimaculoides. Next base: position 91,585,975 of record NC_142932.1, on the reverse strand, counting down.
CTGAAAAGTTCCTGCCTTTGGGCAAAGGAAAGTACAGGAAGATCACATAACTATGATTTTATTCAACAAATTTCCAACTCAGACTCACATACCTATTGCAGCGGCCCTTCAGTTTTTCTAAGTCCTGTGAAAGAACTCGGAAGGCTGGACGTTCCCTTAAAGCTAAGAACTTTTCAGCATTCCCTCGTACGTACATACATACGTACATGCATACACACACACACACACAAATACACATGCATACATACATACATACATACATACATACATACATACATACATACATACATATATATATATACACATGTGTATGTGTGGAGGCGCGTGGCTCAGCAGTTAGGGTTTGCGCTTATGATTGTAGGATTGTAGTTTCGATTCCCTCACAATTCGATGCATTATGGTCTTCTGCAAAACACTTCATTTCACGTTACTTTATTTCACTCACTTGGCAAAAATAAGTAACCCTTGTGCGAATCAGCATCCCATCCAGTGGATTATATATGCACACCAGAACCCTGGTAACCGGTTTTATGAACCTATGGCTTGGGAAGAACTTGTGTATGTATGTATGTATGTATGTATATATGTATGTATGCATGTATGTATGTGTGTATGCATGTATGAGTGTGTGTGTGTATGTTTGTATGTCATTATTCAGTTTATTTCAACATTTCTTGCCCTTAGAGAAGGAACCGTTTCTAACCTAGATCCAAGGTTCCTTCATTGGAATTTCAACATCAACAACAGGGTATTTTTGTTTGCTTGTATGTATGTATGTATGTATGTATGTATGTATGTATGTGTGCAAATTTGTATGTTTTGCTTTATGTATGTATTCTCATGCTTATAGTTGCGCGCTCATATATATTTAAATGATAAAGTTCTGGAAAGTTTTGCAGATTTTACAGTTCCAGTGATGGACTGAATCTGTAGTCTTCGAATTAGCTTTCTCCTTTCTAGTTTTCAGAAGCTTAATTTCTCCAGGTTGGCATTCAGGCAGTGTGTTTCATATCCCAGGGCCCCAAGAATTACAGGTATAAACATGAACTTGTAATCTGGATAGAGTAACTGTATATTTCTGAATAGTTCGGCATAGGTGTCCTCTTTTTCACTGATCTTCAGCTTTATGTTAGCACATTGAAAAAGTGACACTCAAAAACTATATATTTCGAACGGGAATTTGGCAGCGCCACCTCTAGCCGAACAGTTACTCTGTACCAATGAGGGGAAGTAACCCGGAAATCGCAATACACAGATATTGTTTTGAGCTGAGTGGGGTTGCTAGATTCCCTTGTTCGAAAATATAAGGATACAAATCGTGTCGTATAGCTAGCTGGAGACGATGTCTCCTGGGGCTAAATTACAGCAACATTCGTTCTAAACCAGGACTGCCATGTTATGTTGGCAAATAATCTTTACAACAGGAGTTGCTCTACATTTATTCCCGGACAGTCATCTTTTCTTCGAATGACATTGTTTCTTGTTTTTTACAACAACGTCGTGTCATATAGAGAGGTAGTACTTTGATGACATGTTTGGGCAGCTGCTAATCACATGTGGAATATCTTCCACAGAAATATGACATAATCTACATTTTCATTTGCATCATAGAGCTCCATGGGCTTCAATGTCTCTTATATTTATTAGGTAATTGGTGGCAATCTCCTGTTCTTGGTTTGCGAATGCATAGTTTTTGAAGTGTGATGGGATGTAGCAGTCACGAGTCCAAGAGGGGCTTCGCTTTATGTCAGTGTTACTGACTTCTTCAAGTCTTCGGGAATCACTTGTTTTATATTTGGTGTGTTAAGCTTTTCATATCCGGTCTTCGTTAGGATATTTTAGTCCGGCTGTTCTGAGATTATAAGGAAGGTCATAAGGAAGAGGATGGCTCCTGAGAAGCTCACTGCCGACACGTAGAATATTGTTCTTTTAACTTTTCATCAGTAAGATAATGTTTGTTTTTTATATATTTTTGCTGCTCTTGTTTAGCAAATGCTGTCTGAGAGAGATTATATGATATACTGGGGTTGTCTGCACTGATATGAAGGATCTACCTCCTTTATTTCTTCTTAGAGCCTGTCGATATCACTATTTTTGTGGAGATTTGCAGTTGATGTTAGAGTCTTGTGGGTTTTAACGTCTATAGAGTGAATTTCTTCTACAGACCAGTAAAGTACCACAAATATTGGAATCAGCACTGGTATTGCAAATCCCTTGTGGGATATTGACTTTTTATAAGAGGGGAGTTCTGACAGCTATATTTTCTAAGTTTGGCATAGGCAGCTCTATCTTTATTATTCACAGTAACTTCATATGATGTGTTTTCATCAATGTTTCATTCGTGTGTGGAACAGAAGAGATGTTGAGACCATTGAAGCACAGGTTTTCGGTCTGGGACACTGATTTTTCACGTTCAACTATCAAATACGAACCATTCTTTTGGCCAGATTGGATTCTTGTGTCAGCTGAAAATGTGGTTATTAATTTTAGCTGTTTATTTTTTGTATTGTTAACATATTAACATTAATCTTGAAGTCATCCACAAAGAAATCATGGGTTCCATTAATATCTCTAGTAGTTGCAGAGCCTAGCATGTAGCCATTTGATTTTTGTTGCAGCTGCAGGAATAAAAATGGATTTAATACCAAAATAAACAGAATTCCCTTTGAAATATTTGTAACATTGGAGTAGATTTTTCAGTTCTCGGTTTCAAGTGTAAGAATTATTGCTCGGGTCTTTCTGAGCCTCTCAATGATAGCAAATAAAGTAGCATTACTTCTGCCGAATGCAGATACTTCAGCAGCTATGAGTGGAGAATTGAATTGAGTCAAATGCCTTCCTATAATCAAGCCTTCGTTTCGCAAGGCTCCTGCGGTGGGGTTTTTTTTATTTCACACAAATCAGCTTGTTTATCAAAAGTTGTTCGGCACATGTCCACACTGCCTTTTTCCCATCGGCCTGCTCATCGGTCTGTTCATCAGTCACTATGTTGCTGGAATCAAAATGATCCTGGGGGAATTAGTTGAGGTAGTTTGTGTACAGTTTGTACACAATGTTTAGGCAAGAAATGAGCCTATAATTTCCTGCCGACTCGGTGGTTTCATTCTTAGCTATGTATGTATGAATGTATGTACTCATGCATGCATGTGTGTATGCATGTATGTGTGTATGTATGTATGTATGTATGTATGTATGTATGTATGTATGTATGTATGCGTGTGTGTGTTGTGCAGGCCTGCATGTATACACACATATGTATACATACATGTGTGTATGTGTGTACTTACTAATCTATCTATCTATATTGATATATATGTATGCGTATGTAAATGTATATTTATACATGTAATTGTAAAACATACACGCTCACACACATATAAATCATTATATATATATATATATATATATATATATATATATATGATAACAATCTAATATGTTGTTTCTTTTTCGGGCATACAGTGTGTGTAACTTATCAGAGATTAGCCTGCTATATCCAGGAAATTTAGCAATATTGTGAAAAAAATACCCCATTGTGCCATTGTAGAGTTCTGGAGTCTGGTTTCATATTTTGCAGTTTGGTTCATTTATCTTACTTGAATTCTTGATGACATTCTGTAACTTTAAATTACAGTAAGATTTTTTTTTATTGTAACAAGATCTTACAATTGCACGCTTTAAACATTGCGAATATAATGAGAACTCCTCATTTTTCATGTAGAAGTGGATGGCTGTATATATAACTTAATTGCTATACATTTTGAAATACGGGGAAAATATTTTTCAGAGAGACTGGGTGAAATGTTGTTCTCTCAGTTAAGGTTTTCACATTCTATCCTCTCGCTCATAAGAAATTAGCGGCCAAAGCATTAGTTTTGCAGCGTTTGTATCTACCACTAATAATACAAGAACACTATATTTTAGGAATGATACTGCTCAGAGTCAATATTGATATAACTGAAATCTTAGAATATTGATATAAATTCCAGGCTTGTAGAATAATACCTTCAAAGATAGCGGTGTTTTGAATTTTTGTACTGCAGCATACAAATTCATAAGCTGATACAAACCACCGTAGGTGTTATACTATTAACACTACAATATTTATAGCTGTTACACTTCAGGATTTTAATACTTCACCTTTCACTATGCCATAAATCTGTTTATAAGAAGAACAATGGAAACAATACTGCGATAATAATAATAATCCTTTCTACTATAAGCACAAGGCCTGAAATTTTGGTGGAGGGGACTAATCGATTACAACGGTCCCAGTGTTTCACTGGTACTTAATTTATGAACCTCGAAAGCATGATAGGCAAAGTTGACCTCGGCGGAATTTGAACTCAAAGCGTAAGGACTCGCGAAATACCGCTAAATATTTTGCCCGGCGTGCTCACGATCCTGCCAGCTCGCCGCCTTAATAATAATGATAATAATGGTTTCAAATTTTAGTACAAGGCACACACTCAAACACACGCACACACACACACACACACACACACGCACACACGCACACACATACACACACATGCATACACAAATACACACACATATATACACACATGCACACTCTCTCTCTTTCACACACACACACACACACACACACACACACACACACACACACACACATACACAAGATGTAAGCATTTACGCTTGTATGTATGGCTATAAATGTATTCGCTCGCACGTGTGTCGGCATGTATATCTGTGCGCATATTCTCATGAGTATTAGCACGCATCTATAAGATTATGTGTGATTCCATGTGACTATATTCTAACATGGCTTCTGAAAATTTCATTAAATTATCGCTAATTTGTTCCGTTAAGTGCTTCAAAATTTGCAATGAGAACGCTCGGGTCATTTTTATAATTTTTAAGAACAAAATTTCATCTACTGTGCGTTACTTAGCTCTGAGGCCGCTTACGTATATAAATAATGCACCTCTTCCGTACGATCTTTGCTCCTCTCACGTGATTTTTTCTTTATCTTTCTCTCTATATTTCTCTCTCTGTCTTTCTCACTCTATCTATGACAGAGATGAACAAAATAGCCTGGACGTACTATCAGCAAATGAAGTCATAGAAAATCTTTTCCCCTGTGTTGGAAAAAGGTGAAAACGGAGGCAGCGAATCAAACGAACAAATACAGAAGCATATAATCAAAAGCTGTAATATAAGAATAGAACGTATAAAGCGACAAGAGGTTAGGTCGGCGAAGAAGAAGAAGAAGAAGAAGAAGAAGAAGAAGAAGAAGAAGAAGAAGAAGAAGAAGGAGGAGGAGGAGGAGGAGGAGGAGGAGGAGGAGGTTGTGGAGGAGGAGGAGGAGGAGGAGGAGGAGAGGTGGAAGAGGAGGGTGGAGGAGGGGTTGATGAGGAGGTGGAGGTGGAGGTGGAGGTGGAAGAGGAGGTGGATGTGGAGGAGGAGGTGGAGGTGGAGGAGGAGGTGGAGGAGGAGGTGGAGGAGGAGGTGGAGGAGGTGGAGGTGGGGGAGGTGGGGAGGAGGTGGGGGAGGAGGTGGGATTGGAGGTGGGGGAGGTGGGGGAGGTGGATGTGGATCAGGAGGAGGAGGTGGAGCAGGAGGAGGAGCAGGAGGAGGAGCAGGAGGAGGAGCAGGAGGAGGAGCAGGAGGAGGAGCAGGAGGAGGAGCAGGAGGAGAAGAATGAAGAGGAGGAGGAAGAGGAAAAGGAGGAGGTGGAGCAGGAGGAGGAGGAAGAGGAGGAGGAGGAAGACGAGGGGGGAGGAGGGAGGGGGAATGAAGGGAGGAGGGGGATGAAGGGAGGAGGAGATGAAGGGAGGAGGGGGATGAAGGGATGATGGGGGATGAAGGGAGGAGGGGAGGAGGAAGAAAAGGAGGAGGAAGAAAAGGAGGTGGAGGAAAAAGAGGAGGAAGAGGAGGAGGACGACGACGACTACGATGGCATCGATGAAAGCAAGGAAATGATATGAAGGACGAGAAGGAGAATAAAAGAAAGAAAGAAAGAAATGGGGAAAGAAAAGAAGAAAGGCAGAAAAGAAGAAAGAAAACTGCAACGAAGACAAATGATCTAATTAAGCTATCAGAATATAGTAGTTGGAGCGGGGGGGGGGGGCTTGGAAATTAAACCGCTTTCTAAATTTTCTTAAATTAGCTCTACATCACATCGTAGCATTATATTAAAGATTGAGTCTAAATTCCACCGGGGTCGACAATGCCTTCATCTGTTCGGGTCGATGAAATGAGTACCAGTTGAATACTGGGGTAGGAGTGATCGACTTGCCCCCTTTCCCGAAATTTCAGACCTTGTAGAAAGGTTTATTACTTTAACGATTCGATTTTGATTCTCTGTGTGCCCAATAATTGTTAAGTTAGATTAAAGCATAAATCTTGGACACATGTTTGAAAAACGAACACATATACAAGGAGAGAGAACACATGTGGGAAGAGAGAGAGAGATAGATAGATAGATAGAGAGAGAGAGAGACAGACAGACAAAGATAGAGAACATATGTAGGGAGAGAGATAAAGAGAGAGAGCGAGAGAGATAGACAGACAGTGACAGAGAACATATGTAAGAAGAAACGGAACACATAGTAAGAGAGAGAGAGAGAGGGAGACAGACAGACAGACAGACAAACAGAGACAGAGAACATGTGTAAGAAGAGGGAGAACACATGTAGGAAGTGAGATAGACAGACAGAGACAGAGAACATGTGTAAGAAGAGCGATAATACATGAATACATGTAGGAAGAGTGTGAGAGAGAGAACACATGTAGGAAGAGAGTGAGAGAAAGAGACAGACAGACAGACGGACAGACAAGACAGAGAACATATGCAAGAAGAGAGAGAGCACATGTAAGAAAAGAGAGACAGAGAGAGACAGTCAGACACACAGAGACAGAGAGAGAACACATGTAGGAAGAGAGAGAGACAGAAAGACATTCAAATAGACAAAAAAGAAACAAAGAACATATATAAGAAGAGGGAGAACACATGTAGGAAGTGAGAGAGAGAGAGAGAGAGAGAGAGAGAATGAGACAGAGTGACAGACAGACAGACAGACAGACAGAGACAGAGAACATATGTAAGAAGCGAGAGAGAGAGAGAGAGAGAGAGAGCACATGTAGGAAGTGAGAGAGAGTAATAATTATGCTAATAATGACCTTATGAACAAGAAAGCAAATTGATTATTGATTATGTAGATAATCATTGGTAGACGACAAGATTGGTAGAAAATAAGAAAACAAATAAGAGAATTGTGAAGGGAAGAATAAGAGTAAATGGTGAGTGAAATTTCTGAAGGAATTTAAATAAAGAAGTCTGAAACGGAAATGCTTAAGGGATGAGCTGAAGAAGAAAAACAAGGAGAAGTCGGAAGAAAAAAAAAAGCAGTGGAAAAAAACAAAAAAGGTAGGGAAAGCAGGGGAAAAGAAAGTTTTCTTAAAACACGCAGATGAGGAAGAAGATGGGAAAAGTAGAGAGAGAGGAAAAAAGGAAGGTAGAGGGAGGAGAAAAAAGAAGGATTTTCAGGAGTGAACATAAACGACAAAATGAAGAAAAAATGTAAAGAAACGAAAAAGGAAAATGAGGAAACAAAGATGAAAGCATAATAATAATAATAATAATAATAATAATAATAATAATAATAATAATAATAATAATGGTGGTGGTGAAACAAGAAGAATTGGAGAACAAGAAGTAAAGAAATAAAGAAATAAAGAAGTAAAAAAGAAAAAAGGGTGACATGAATAAGAAGAAAAAGAAAGAAAAGGAGGAGATGAGACGGAAAGGTGGAGGAGAAGAAGAAGAAGAAGAAGAAGAAGAAGAAGAAGAACAACAACAACAACAACAACAACAACAACAACAACAACAACAACAATAACAGCAACAGCAGCAGCAGCAACAGCATTAAAGAAATAAATAAAGTACCAGTCAAGAATAGGTTCTGATTTAATCCTTTGCTTCGCTCAAATTTCAGGACTCAGATCTCTATGAAAACCAATTTTTGTTGCTATTAGGGATAACGAATTGTCTGAAGCATTAGATCGCCGGATTAAATGGTTGTCAGTATTTCCATTTTCACTTTAATGATATGACTGGCCGATTTAGCATTTCGTTTTTTCCCCACAATGATTAATAAATTACCTGCCAAGTAATGTGGTGCAGTCCATTACGTAATTTTCTTTCTCATAACAAATTTGAAGTTACATTATTTAAATTATTTACATTCGACGAATATTTGTTCTCGTCTTGTTTGTTGTTAACACAACGTTTCAGCTGATATACCCTCCAGCCTTCTTCAAATGTCTTGGGGAAATTTTGAACCTGGGTTCTCATTCCTAAGTTATTTCGCAATGTTATCATTATTATTATTATTATTATAACATCGAACAATCCCTTAGGAATGAGAACCCAGGTTCGAAATTTCCCGTAGACACCTGAAGAATGCTGGAGGGTACATCAGCCGAAACGTTGTGTTAACAACAAACAAGATGAGGACAAATATCCGTCGAATGTAAATAATGTAAATAATTCAAATAATGAAATAATTCCTCATCTCTTAAATATAGAAGTGAAATTTGAAGTTACTTTCGATGGTGAAAGATTTTACCAACTGTACTTGATGCTATGTTGTTGTTAAACATGTCCACCAAATTTTTGTAACTAATAAAGTACTCTCTGGGTCCTAGGACACATAACGCCAGTTACCCGGCATAAGTGACCAAGATCGCAATATCTTCTCTGAACGAGAAGTCAGTCCGTCGGAGGGTTCTTCATTTGCAGCTGAGTAGAATGGAGTAACAGGAAATGAAGTGTTTTGCTCAGGAATGCAACGCACCGCCCGTTTCGGGAATTGTAACCACGATCTTGCGATCCCTATTGCAAAACCCAAATCGACCAATCTCCAGTGGCCACGAGCCTATACTCACGTTGTATAACCATCGTCATATATGAACTAGGAAACTAAGAAATCATTGTACATAAGTATTGGTCTGCATTATCATTCGCTCTTTATTCTCGTCCTCTCAAAAAACCACCACCACCACCACCACTACCACCATCATCATATCCGTTTACTTTTCTTCCTGGGCGTTATCGCCGAAATCATCGCCTGCAGAAAGAAAAAAAACAGAGAAAAAAAAATGTAGCATTAACTGTATACATATCTTCACTTTTAATACGTGCATATATATAATGCATAGAATGAATTATTATACAGTAATTTAATGCTATTTCTTTCTTACATATCACTTAGGCACGCTATATCGTCTAGCGGTATTTCCCCTTCTTAACTAACTGGATTACATGTTTCCAGTTTCCCCCCAGACGTTATGCTAACTTACACAGGCGCATAAACAAGCGCGCTTTCACATTAATAGTACACACACACATACACACAGGGGTAAGCACACGTATTATTTACAATTCCATATTTACATTATCTGTTACATTATCTCAATGTTTTCATGGCTGTGGTTTCAGCTAAAGAAAATATCGACAGGGTTTACTTTGAAAACGAGAAGGGTTGTACAACGTCTGTCGTTTCTACGCTTGGCTACACATTTAAATGAGAGAATGCACGGTGCATGTGTGTGTTAATTGGTGATGTTGAAGATGTACTTAACTGCGGGAAATATGAAGAACTCAAGTTTCTATATTTCTGAAAGGAATCTAAATTCTTTGCATTTTTATAATGTTCACAAACTAAAATTCTCTTTGATTGTAAGATGAAGGAGTGTATTATATGAGTGACGAAATAGCTCTGTTAAATACATGTGTGTATGTTTGTGTATGAGCGTGTTCGAGTATGTGTGTACCTGTGTGTGCGCGTTTGCGTGTGCCATTGTACAAATTAATCAGAATAGTTGGTCTCTGTATAGCCATAGCCATGATGTCAACTGTTGTGAGAGAGAGGAGTGGGGTCTCAATTTTTAAATGGAAACCCCATTAACTGTATAATTTGTGAAAAACAAAATGAGTGTTAAATAATAATTAGATTTGCATAGGACTGCGGGGTATGTGTTCTCCTGAATCTGCAGAGCCCGCCTTGACTACGGGGGTGCTTTCATTTATTGCAACCCCAGGTGCTAAGTAGTAGTTTTGTGTCTACTTAGAGCTGAATGGACGACACCATTACTCACTTAACTCATGATTAATTAGTGCACTTAACCTCGAGCTGTTATTAATAAAAAAGCCATCTATGTACCATACTAAATGCATATGAACTGTTCATAGACCAGCTACTACGGTATACGTCCAGAAATAACATCTCTTTTGGTTGAAGTGCGTTGAAAGCACAATAAATATCGGAGCGAGACGAAAAATCTCTTTGTCAACTGCCAGCGAAAATGCCAGACGCATTTCGGCCATTTTAGATTTTTCCAATGAAGTATATTCGCAGCTAGCCACATGATATGATGAGAGTTTATCATCTCAATAGAAAATGGTAAATAAAATCCTCACTGGTGTTACGAAATCTAAATCAGCTTGATCCATTAGAGTATTAATCTAAGGTGTTTCATCAATGACCAGTTAGTTTTTTTTTATAGACATATTTCTTGGATTACACCATAGACGATTCATGCTAACGATTCTGCCAGCTTGGCACCTTCTTATCAATATAATGAACACTAGTAACGTAGTGTTCTTGACAAAATGAAACGTAGAAACAATTGAAAATATTTATGGTCAGTACATTAACTCTTTCGCATTCAGAATACTCTGTGAAATACTTATTTATTCACTTTGTTTTGAATTAATCATGAATTATCTCATAGACATTATATTTCAATTTTGTGATTGTTTAATTTTAGAAAAACATTGTAAGATGGGTGTGAGAGTTTGGATCTGGCCAATTTCAACAAAAAACTACTAAGATATCTGAGACAGATATGACAGTGTGACAAGGCTGACCCTTTGAATTACAGGCACAACAGAAACAGGAAGTAAGAGTGAGAGAAAGTTGTGGTGAAAGAGTACACCAGGGTTCGCCACCATCCCCTGCCGGAGCCTCGTGGTGCTTTAGGTGTTTTCGCTCAATAAACACTCACAACGCCCGACAAGGGAATCGAAACTGTGATCCTATGACCGCGAGTCCGCTGCCCTAACCGCCTCCACATACATATATATACATACATACATACATACATACATACATGAATATATGTATATGCGCACACACATGTGTATATATATATATATATATATATATATATATATATATATATATATATATATATATATATATATATATATATATATATATATATATATGTATATTGATATGTATATATATATATATATATATATATATATATATATATATATGGGAGAATATATATATATATACTGTCCTTGGACATCGATGTAAGAAACGATCATTCTAATTCTCGTCGTCGCCGTCGTCATCGTCGTCGTTATCGCCGACGTGTCATCATCACTATTACAATGAGCAGCACCACCACCATCAACATTACTATTCGTCATCATCATTATCATCATCATCGGTGTCATCGTGGTCACCCTCTTCCTCCTCCTCCACCTCCGCCTCTTCCTTCTCCTCTTCCTTCTCCCCTTCCTTCGCCTCTTCCTTCTCCTCTTCCTTCTCCTCTTCCTTCTCCTCTTCCTTCTCCTCTTCCTCCTCCTCCACCACCACCACCTCCTCCTCCTCCACCACCTCCTCTTCCTCCACCCCTGCCGCTTTCTCCTCCACCTCCGCCTCTTCCTCCTCCTGCTCCTACTCCACCCCAGCGTCATCATCATCATCATCATCATCATCATCATCATCATCATCACCAAAATCATCGAAATCATCACTATCATCGACGTCGCCGTCGTTATTGTCGAAGTCGTCATTGTTACCTTCATAATGAGTCCCAGTGTCACCACCACCACCACCACTTACACCGTTATCATCATCATCATCATAATTTTCGTTATCGTCGTCAGCACTCAGAACTGCAGCAATATCAGGTGCAACAACAACAACAATATCATCAACAACAGCAATAACCACAACAGCAACATAAATGAAAAGAAATACGAAAACAACAAAAACAACAGCAAAACTAAAACAATGAAAAATAAAAAATGACTAACACTGTGAAATTAGAAACTGTTCCTATAGCAACGCTTGCAAGAATCACTGTATTTACGACGGAAAACAATAGTTTAGCGACAACAAAAAATCGAATAATAAAAACATATAAAAGAAAACAGAAAAAGTGTGAATAATAACAACTACCACCAGAACCATGACCACCACCACCATTACTACCAGCACCGTTACTACCATTCCTACCGCCGGCTCTGCTACAAGCACCAACACAAATACCACCATCTCCACCTCCACAACCTGCAACACTACAACTACGGACTTCATCACCATCACCTCCACCACCATCACCAATAGCAACTCCACCACTCCCTACCTCTTATACCATCACCTCCACAGCCGCTATGTCTTCCTTTGCCTTTGCCACCACAACCACAACCACAACCACAAACTCCAACACAGCTACCTCTACCACCATCACAACCACCGCCTCCACAATCACCTCCGTAACTCTTTCACCCCCCCCCCCATCACCACGACCACCTCAAACACCACCACGACCACCACGACCACCACTACTACCACTTCTATGGCAATCATCTGCTCCGCCGCCATCACGATCACCGTCACTAGCACGTCCACCACAATCGCCATCACCTTCTCCACCAACATCGCCTTCACCACTACCACCACAACGGCAGCCACAGCGATCGCCCCTACCACCGCAACCACCACCACCGCCACCACCGCTACCACAACCACCACAGCTACCACTACAACGACGACCATCATCACCACCACAACCACCACCACCACCACTAAAACGACGACCATCAACACCACCACAACCACCAGCGCCATCACTAACACTGCCATCACCACCACCACCATCCCGCCACCATGCTACCACTACCATCATCATCCTCATCACCAGCATCACCAACACCGCCACCACCACCACCACGGCAACGATCACAACAACCACAACCACCACCGCCACAACAGCAACAACAACCGGCATAGCAATAACAACTGGACACTAAACAAGGCAAACAACAACAGCAACAACAACAGTAGCAACAGCAGCAGCAGCAGCAGCAGTAGCAGCAGCAGCAGCAGCAATATTAAACACCTGCAGCAGGTTTATGAAGAATCATCAACAGCGTCAGTACAGTTCTGTCGTTCTTGTAAAAACTCGGTTGCGATGATTCCTTTATAAACCTGTCATTAACCTAAAATGTTACGTTGTCCGCTCGCAGCATTTGTAACCTCATTAATGTTGCAGTTATTGTCGCCATTAAAATCATTAGTTCCTTTTGCTAATGTCACTGTTCTCAATTAGCTAAATCTAGCACCGCCATCTTTGCCATCTCCGCCATCTCCGTCATCTTCGCCATCTTCATCTCAGTCTTCGCCTTCTCCTCAGTCTTGGCCATCTCCGCCTTGGCCATCTCCGCCTTCGCCATCTCCGCCATCTTCACCATCGCCTCAGTCTCCACCATCTCCGCCATCTCCACCATCTCCGCTATCTTCGCCATCTTCGCCATCTCCGCCATCTCCGCCATCTCACCATCTCCACCATCTCCGCCATCTCACCATCACCTCAGTCTCCACCATCTCCGCCATCTCCACCATCTCCGCCATCTCCACCATCTCCGCCATCTCCACCATCTCCGCCATCTTCGCCATCTTCGCCATCTTCGCCAACTCCGCCATCTTCACCATCGCCTCAGTCTCCGCCAACTCCGCCATCTCCGCCATCTCCGCCATCTTCGCCATCTCCGCTATCTCCACCATCTCCGCCATCTCCGCCATCTCCGCCATCTTCGTCATCTCCGCCAAATCCACAATCTCCGCCATCTCCGCCATCTCCGCCATCTTCGCCATCTTCGCCATCTTCGCCATCTTCGCCAACTCCGCCATCTTCACCATCGCCTCAGTCTTCGCCATCTCCGCCATCTCCGCCAACTCCGCCATCTCCGTCATCTTCACCATCTCCGCCATCTCCGCCATCTCCGCCATCATTGTCATTTCTATCAGACCCCATTCATCATAACGACTACCACCGTGACCACTGATCACTTACCATCGCCGCCACCGCCGCTGCCACCGCCGTCAGTACCACCGCCACCTCCGCTGTCGTCAATAACATCAGCAGTAGGAATAAATAGTTCAACTACCATCGGCAGCAACAACAATAAACCTAATACTATCACCACCACCAACGCCACCACTACCACCATCCCCACCACTAACAACAACACCGCCAACACGACTACCACAATCACTGTCACCATTACCATCTCCGCCACTACCACCACAACCACCACCAACTACAACAACGACACCGCCATCATGACAACCACCATAACATCACCATCACTACCTCCACAACTACCAAGACTACCACCAGCATCACAACCACCGCAACCACGACATATGCTACAACTACTACCACCACAAACTCCCTGACTGCCACCACTATCACAACGACCTCTATTACTACCACTATTACAACCACCATTACCATTACTATCACTCATTTTCTGCAGTACAGCCACGACGACCTCTATCACTACCACTATTACAACCACCACTACCATTACCACCACTACCACCATCATGATTACAACCACCACCTCACCACTACCAACGGCAATAATATCTATAACGGATATCTATAACAACACCACCACTATTATTACAATAATCACAACTATCTCTAGTATCTACTACCACCACAACTACCACCTCCATTGACACCCCCACCAGCACCAACACCACCACCATTACCACGGTCAACATATACAGCGACTGTAGCTACTCCATCGCTACCATCATTGCTATTACCATTAACTAATACCAACAGCCCGGCTATAAGAACCATGCGAATATATATATGACCTTCCCCTTCCTCTTCCCGCCTTTTGTATTCGCATATTCAGCTGTATTACTTTCACTTTCAGTCCCTATTGGAGAATCAACTGGTTCCTCTCATTTTCTGCAGTACAGCTATATTATTAAGAGACACCAGTAATCGTCAACAAGAGAAACCTTGTTAGAAACAACAGCTAGATATCCCTCAAATCACCCTTTAACATCTTGATAAATGGATTATGTAGAATGTTCTAGTTATACACAGTCTGGAATGAATATGGAATGGTCGCGATTGGAAAGCCCTTGGTTATAAGGCCTGCAAAATAAGGGTTATACTGAGAAGAAGAAGAAGAAGAAGAAGAAGAAGAAGAAGAAGAAGAAGAAGAAGAAGAAGAAGAAAGAGTTATCTCCATATTGTTATTTGACATAATTAAAGTAACACAAATTTAGAGAATCACACCCCTAGTGTCTTTCAATGGCAGGGCTTCGGTGGTGGTGGTTATTCGCACATTAAATAATGTGGTATTGGGTCAACTCTACAAGATTAGATTGACCCTGTACTCAACTGCTACTTATATTCTCAACTCCGAAAGAATGAAAGGCAAAGTCGACCCCGGCAGCATTTCAACTCAAGCTAAATACTCCTCCATTTTTACAGGAACAACTCCCACCACTATTGGTAACACATCTCCCACCACGATTGTGAATTCCTCTCCCACCACTTTCATTCACTCAAAAACATCAACAGCTGTTACTATCAACTCCTAGCACCGTCGTTTAATAATACTTCCACCAGGTCCTACTTCCATTTTCACCAACTACCTACCACCAAAAGCGCCACCAATACAATTACCACCAACACCACCACTATTACCACCACCAAAACCACCACCATCACCACCACCATCATCACCGCTACTACCGTCATCACCAACACCACCACCATTACCACCATCTTCACTACAACCACCACCACCATCTTCACCACCACCACTACCACCACCATCATCCTATTAACAATACCTCCATCATGAACCTCATTAACACAATCAAACATTCTTTTTATTATTATTTCTAATATGCCCTGTGAAGCTAGATGGCTATATTTTTGCGTGAATAATCACAGCTGACATCTTGTTTGGATCCACCATTTCCCTTTCAACAGGCTTTCGTGTTTTTTAGAATTAAGCCGTTTTCTTCAATACGTCTAAAACATATTCGTTTTTCTCTCACCATCTTTTGCTTTTTTTAAAACTCTTTTTCTATAATTCTTTGTCATATTACTTCGTTCATTCATGTTTCGGTTTGTGATTTGCTTTATTATAAGATAATTCAAGACTTTTTCATTACATGCGTGCACGCGCACACAGCAAGTGAATACCACAAACGTACACACGAAAGGGACATGCTTACATTTCACCGTAACATACGTGTGAGTATGTATGCCTGCGAGTGCACGTGCGTGTATGTGTGTATGAGTGCGAGTGTGTGTGTGTATATGCATATTCATATATTTAGGAGAATATACAAATAATAACAACAGACGAGGACAGGTGGTGTAAACAACAAAAGGATGTATTAGTATGACGCTCGGGAATACGGAAAGTCTTTGACGTTTCGAGCTACGCTCTTCAACAGAAAGAATACGGAGACAAGGAGAAAAACACGGAGAAAAAAAATTGAATAGTGTTCAGTCAACGGTCAATCATAATAATGGCCGATCATAACAATGGCTGACCGGAAGTTAGAAATTCTTATTTCAGGAGAGCTAAGAAAGGGGGAGATAACAAACGGTGATCGGGAACGAGGGGCTGTGTGTGGGAGGTAGAATGCTGGTGATCTTGACGTATTTATGTTACCATGATTTATATTCGTGTGATCACGTGATCCATTGGTGACTTCTTCTTCTCCTTGTTTGGGCTTTTCCCTTTTTCCTTTCTATCAAAGACCTTTGCTCGAAACTGAGCGTCAGTCAATTCTTCTGCACGTTAGTTGTTTTTCTTCTTTTTTTAAAATTTTTTATCCGTTTATTCGAATTGATTGACTATACATGTATATGTATACATATGTATGCATGTGTGTATGCATATATGTGTGTGTATATATATATATGTATGTATATATGCGTATATATATATATATATATATATATATATATATATATATATATATATATATATATATATATATATATATCTTTGAACGGAGGAGGTACTGAAAAGTTTCTGGTTTTGGGTAAAAGAAAATACAGGAGAAGCAATTAATTATGATTTTATTCAACATATTCCCCGATCTGATTCATTATTACAAGGGTACTTAAATTGTTCCTAAACCCCGTACAAGAAATTTAAAGGTTGAACCTCCAACCAGGTCTGTCGCAACACCCTTATAGTCAGGAAGTTTTCAGCACTCCCTCGTAAATATATATATATATATATATATATATATATATATATATATATATATATATATATATATATAAGGAAAATAAGACAGGGCAGAAAATGCTAAAATAATTTTATCATGAAGAACATTTTAGTACCGGTTTCAGTCATTGCGAATTTTTCAACTTTGAGTAAAGCAGGAAAAGCAATTAAATTGTGGAAAATTAAATGAAATTTTAAGAAAAATATATTTCCATAGTCTTCAAATGCAAGGGACATTTTCCTTTTTTTTTGCCTGTCTCTGTCACTCTTTGGTTTTACTCTTGTGAGTTGCAGATAGTTAGCAGCAGCTAGTTTGATATGAATTCTTGTCTTCAATTGTTTATATATATATATATATATATATATATATATATATATATATATATATATATATATATATATAAAATTATAATACAGGGTATCAAGAGATACCACCACGCTGAAAAAATAGCAGTCAAATCCTGACTCTAAAACCACAATAAATGTCCGCATGGCACGATTAGCGAAGACGAAGACCAAAATAAACCAGTAAAAATAAAGATAATTCCAAATCCTGGATTTCTGGCTTTGCATAAATAATAATGCTCTGCCTTCATCAGTGGAATATACTGCAGTACATAAATACAAATATATGTATATAAACAGTATACTTACATATACGGACGTATACATACATATATATGCACGTATGCACACGACTAGCTTAAATAGCCCGCCTAAACAACCTTTCGTGTGATCCGGACAGAATATCAGCGCAGTAAATACACTTATAAAATTATATTTATATAAATAAGGATAAGATCGATATTTAAAATATTGATCTTATCAAGTGGTCAGCAAGTGGTCAGCATGTGGTTTTAGAGTCAGGATTTGACTGCTATTTTTTCAGCGTGGTGGTATCTCTTGATACCCTGTATTATAATTTTAAATAATTATTACCTTTGATAGTTTTTATTCCCATGCTGACCACTTGATAAGATCAATATTTTAAATATCGATCTTATCCTTATTTATATAAATATATATATATATATATATATATGTGTATGTGTGTGTGTGTGTGTGTGTGTGCATGTGTGTGTGTGTGTGTGTGTGCGTGTGTGTGTGTGTGTGTGTGTGTAATATTTTGAGTCTAATGGGCATATATCGAGATTACTGTGTTGAAGCGTTGAGTAGAACACTGGCACGGTTTGGGCTACCTGTTGTGATCCGCAGTTGGGGTACATTTCCGTTGGATCTACTTCAGGAATTCCGTAGTCTTAGCTGAGATAATAATAGTTGATTAAGTAACCATAAGATGGATTTAGTATAAGTCTTTAAAGGCCAAATCCATCTTCTGGTTATTTAATCAATTATATACAAACATATGAAAATATATAGAAATATATGTATATGTATATATATGTATATGTATATATATGTATATGTATATATATGTATATGTATATATATGTATAAGTATATATATATATATATATATATATATATATATATATATATATATATATATATAGGAAAATGTAAAAAAGCCAGAATGCTGAACTGGGAGCATAATTTAATTAAGATTTTTCCTAACCGGTTGTCATTGCGATGAAGCAAATTATCAAGAAGGAGAATGAAAATGTTTTTTTACAAAGAAGTACAAAAAAGTACAAAATGAAGAAAATAATATATAAAACAATAATATATAAAAAAAAAAAATATACCCATACATTATATTGTCTTTGAGCTTTTGTAGTTCAATAGTAGTTCATGTATAAATTGGTAGGAAAAATAAGGATGCATGAGAGTTGAGTTTTGTTAGGTTTAAAAAAAGGGTTAAAAGTTTGTGTTAAGCAGGAAATGTGGTGTCAAAACAGGAAGTGTGTGTAAGGGGAGACAAGTGTTTTTAGTTAGAGTTATGAACTCTTTTTTTCAAAACAGGAAGTTTGTGTCTGTTCATAGAGAAATAAGGTCACTGAGGGGTGTGTGTGTTAAGAAATGGTTGGAATTTCTCTATGAAAAGATTCTCCTTGTTGATTCTTTCTTGTGTGGAGATTCTGTCCTTACATTGATAGAAAGGGAATATAATGAATTTAGGGTTTTTGTTTCTGGCGCAAGAGTCTATGTGGCCACTGAGTGGAATTTGGCGGTATTGAGGGAGGTTTATTTGTTCCTTATGGACAGCTACTCTTCTACGTAATGGGAGGCTCGTCTGTCCGATATAGAAGTTTTGGCAACCTGCGCAAGTAAGGACATAAATGAGGTTACTCGAGGAACAAGAGAAATTGGTTTTAATTTTAAACTTTGTTCCTCGTTTGAAGGTAAATTCAGAGCCTTCAAGTAGGTAAGGGCAGGTGCCACAATTAGGGCGTGCACATTTTTTAACTGATGGGGGTGGAAGTGGTGTATGTAGTTTGGAATTGGTTAATAATGTTTTCAAAGATTTGTGTTGCCTTTTGCATTTAAGGACTTTGTGTGTATTAATGATGTTCATTTTCGGGTCTGTGGTGAGTAAGGGGAGGTTTTGTTTAATTGTGGTGAATGCTTCGATGTTATTGGGGTTATGGGTGGAGATGTATGGAAGTATTTTGGGGTTGGGTGTGTTATTATGTTGGTTGGTTTTTAGTGTGTTTTTGTCAAGTTCCTTGGCACGTTTTATTCCAAGATCTATGAGTGTGGAGGGATATTGGCGTTGTAACAGTGTTTTTTTGAGATCTTGTAAGCGTATTTCTCGAGTGGTAGGGTCAGAGACAATGGTGCAAATTCTTTTAGCTAAATTAAAGGGGATATTTATCTTGGTGTGTTTTGGGTGGCATGAGCTAAAAAGGAGGTATTGTTGTGAGTCTGTAGGTTTGTGGTAGATGTCGGTTGTGATTTGGTTATTAGGTGTTTTTATGATTAAGAGATCAAGAAAAGGGAGATGATGTTTGCTGAATTCCATAGTGAATTGAATGTTGGGATGTATGTTATTAAGAATGGATTTGAATTCTAGAAGTTTTTCATAGGGCTCATTCCATATGATAAAACAATCATCCAAATATTTTTTCCAGTTATCCATTAAAAAGATGTGGAAAAGGTGTCCAAATTTCTGACGTGAGGTTTCATATAGTGTTAATTCAAAAAAACCCATTATGAGGTTCGCAAGGACTGGTGCAGCTTTAGTACCCATCGCGATACCACATTTTTGGCGAAAGTATGTGTCTGCAAACAGGAAGTAATTGTTGGTCAGAATGAACTTAAGTGATTCTATGATAAAAGTTGTGTTGATGCGATTAGGAAATGTTTCTGGGTGTTTGTGCAGCCAGAATTTAATTGCCTCAATCGCATATTCATGAGGGATATTTGTATAAAGGTTGACCACGTCAAAAGACACCAAGAGTGACTCCTCGTTTGTTGTTTTCGGGAGGTGATTGAGCATGTCAAGATCATCTCTGATGTAACTTTTGATGTGGCTTAGGAAAGGTTTCAAAAGAATGTCCAAGAAATTGCTTAAGCGATGTGTTTCGCAGGAGGTGCCTGCTATAATGGGTCTTAGTTTTAAATCTTCCGGTGCCTTGATGTTGATGTAGATTTCAGAGGAGAGTTTGCAAGCTTCAGTGATGGATTTGTTCTTATGGATTTTAGGGAGGCCATAGAAGAGGCTGGGCTTGCATTTGAAATTAGTGATGTAATCTTTTTCTTTGTCCGTGAGTCCTTGACCTTGCTGGAGTATAAGGGTGGTGAGGTTTTTGAGAGTTTTTTGTTGTTTATAGTTGGTGATCGTTTCATAGAAGGAGTTATCGTTTAGTAAGGAGAGTGCTAGGTGTTTGTAAAAATCTGTGTTCATTAGGACTACAGTACTACCTTTGTCAGCTTCTTTGATAGTAAGGCTTTTGTCCTGTTGTAAGTCTCTTAGATTTTTCCATTCTATGCTATTAAAGTTTGATTTGACCTTGGATTTAGGTGGGGTAAAAGGGAAACTCTGGATGTGGTTGCAAAAATCATCCAGTGCTTTATTCCTTCCTTTGGAAGGTATGAAGTTGCTTTTGTTTTTAATAATTGAGTCATCCTCATTGTTGAAGTCTATGCAAGCTTCTGTTAAACGAAGCTTTCTGCAAAATTCTGAAATGTCATCCTTGATCTCAGGGGGGTTGGGTGTTCTTGGGGTGGGTGTGAATTTTAAGCCTCTGGCTAGGATGTTAATTTGGGTTTGTGTAAGGGTTTTATTAGAGAGGTTTATTATTTTAGTTTTCTTTTTAGTTTTCTGTATTAGCGGTAGTGCCTGTTTTTCTCCCCTCTGTCTAAAAAATGGTTGTTGAAGTGGGGGGTGTAGTGATTGTTAGAATTGTGGTAGAAGGGGTGGGGGTAGGGGTATTGTTGGGTGGATAGGCTGGAAGTGGATGGGTAGGTATAGTGATTGTGTTGGTATGGGATGTGATGGTTTAAGGTTTTGTGAGAAATGCGGTGTGTTTTTGGGTGTTTGTAGGGTGGATTGTATGCAAGGTTGGAGTTGGGTAGGTAGTTATTGTGGTTCTGTTGGTGTGGGTTGCCTGGGTATGAAGATCTGTAGGAAAAGTGGTATGCTTGTGGGTGTTTGTTGGGTGGACGGTATGGGGTACCTTGGGTGGGAGATTTATGCATAGGTGTGGGTAGGATTCCTTGTTTGTTATTGGTGTGAGAGTAAGGGGCATTGAGATGGGGATAATAGCAAGTATAAGGGGGGTTCATGATGCTTCTAGTCCGTATGGGAGGAGAA
The DNA here is from genome assembly GCF_046866305.1 of Octopus bimaculoides. Lineage (NCBI taxonomy): Eukaryota > Metazoa > Mollusca > Cephalopoda > Octopoda > Octopodidae > Octopus > Octopus bimaculoides. The sequence continues at coordinate 91,563,920 of NC_142932.1, read as the reverse complement.
TGGTTGAGTTGGGTCTTGTTTGGATTATTTTGTGGGGAAAAAGGGTTTTTGTAGGGTTGGAAGAGGATGTGTTTGGTGTGGAGGGAGGTAGGGGGGTATGTGTGTTTGTAGTGTGGTTTGGAGTGGTGTTTGTGGGGAGCAGTGGTAGTATGTATTGTTGGTCCTTTTGTGAAGGGGTCTTTTGATTTGAGGTTTAATATGAATTGTGTTTCATAGTTATGGAGGAATTTTTTGTTGTTTTCCCAGTGTTTAAGGGAAGTTAGTTCTTCCTTTTGGCATTCATCTTTCCACAGCTTAATAACATGTTCGAGGGATTGCTCGTTGGAGTGTGTGGTAAGTTCGAAGAGCATCTCATCATCAATTTTTGTGTATTTTTGTTCGTGATTTTGTGCTCTGAGTTTTAAAAGTTCCACTTCAGTTTTCATCTTTTCAGATGCCAGTTTTTCTCTTAGGAAACGTTGTTCTTCTGGTTCATCTGTGATGTGTTTAATTTGGAATTTACGGGGTAGTATGATGGGAGAAGAGTTTAACCATTTGTCATAAATTTCAGCTTTGTTGTGGTTTTTAAGCATGTTCCAGAAAAGGAGTTTTCTGTTGTGCAGTTTCTTGGTCCAGGTAGATTTGATCTGGTTTTTGATGTGTAGTGCTGGAGTTAAAGTGTGTTCATTCTGTGAGTTGGATGATGTATGTGGTTCCTTCCATGATGAGTTGGTAATTAAAGTTTTTAGTGTAGTGCTAATTTCATTTAGGTTATCATTAATCTTATCCGAAAGATGTTGATGTGGGTTGTTTACAGGGATATATATATATATATATATATATATATATATATATATATATATATATATATATGTATATATATTTATTTATATATAAACACATACATATATATATATATATTAATTTATGTTTATATATTGAATATATATATAGTAGCATTATAACCCAATTTCATTCGGGTCTACTCGGGTCACATTTTAACGATGAAGAATTTTGCCCTAGAGGTCACGCCTTTCAATTGAGCAAACTCAAAGTTGTCATGCAAACTCCCCAGCACTTTTAACATAGGTATGCAAATTTTCAGTTTAATCGACCACATTTACTATCACTTTTGCCTGCACAACTGCTTGTGAGACAACATCCGCCCTTTTCACAAATATGTAGTAAATATATACATATGTGCGTGTGTATGTGTGTGTGATTGTGTGTGTGTATGTGTGTGTGTGTGTGTGTGTGTGTGTGTGTGTGTACATACACACGTGCATAGACATTTGTAAACTTTTCTGTACGTGTGGACACATGCATGAATTTCTGCATTTTTCATTTACTCCATATTAACAAACTATACATAGATGTCCCCAAGGGATGAAAGATTATTCAGTTATGTTTATTTCTGTTCTTGGCCTGGCGTCATGATGCGTGCGTATGTGCTGGCTTTTACGTTGGCATGCGTGCGTGTTTGCAACAGTGAAAAATGTATGTGTTCATACAGATGTAGACATATGTGTATATGCATGTATATACACACGTGTGTATATAATTTTTATTTGTGATTATTATACGTACATATTCACATATACATACACATGTGCATCTACATTGTATATGTGAATGTTCCTATACAAAGTTGATTTTTTATTCTGATGCTGTTTTTACTGTCATTTAACATTCTTAGTCTCCATGACGATATTTTCGTGGTGGCTGTATACAAAGAAAAAGAAAACAAATCTACAGAAAAAGCGCGTAAAACTACTATGGACATCTTTCCTGGAAATTTAATTTAAATATCATTTATAAACATCAGTCCTGACGATGTCGATGATAGTAACGATGATGAGGCGCGACACCGACGATGCAGGTGATGACGACAGAGATGATGATGATGATGATGACGATGATTATGATGATGATGATGATGATTATAATGATGATGATGATGAGGAGGAGGAGGAGGAGGAGGAGGAGGAGGAGGACGACGACTACGACGACGACGACGACGACGACGACGACGACGACGATGACGACGACGACGATGATGATGATGATGGTGGTGGTGGTGGTGGTGGTGGTGGTTATGGTGGTGGTGTTGTGGCGGTAGTAATGTTAGTGATGGTGGTTTTGCTT
>NC_142932.1:91554296-91556796 GCF_046866305.1 Octopus bimaculoides | reverse complement strand
ATATATATATATATATATATATATATATATATATATATATATATATATATATAAGCAATTACTTTTTTCGACTCGGACATCTTGTAATGCATCTAGTACCAGTTAAAGATTTCTTTTCTAAAGATGACAACGAGGAACTTGAGCGAGATTAGTGGACTTTTTCTAGTAGGCCAAATATACACGTAAAGGCTTCCTCCTTGATTCATTAAATAATCCTTTCTATTATAGGCATAATGTGTGAAATTTGAAAATCGATTACATCGACCCCTGTGCGTAACGTGTACTTATTTTATCGACTCTGAAAGGATGAAAAGCAAAGTCGACCTCGGTAGAATTTGAACTCAGAACGTATGACTCACGAAATAATTTCTTGAATCTAAATATTTAAATGATTGTGGAGTGGGACCACATTAATTCGTTTACAAACTGATGAAAAAAGACCGTTTTTAAATATTGGCTTGGAACATTAGACCAAGGTCACGCAGTTTAAGTGTGAGAGAAAGAAGGGGAGAGAGAGAATTGAGTTGAATATATTCTTGTAGATCCTCTAACTGGTATATATTGTATCGTCGCCGGACCTCAAGGATGACCAGAATGAGACTGAAATAAGAATAGAAAACAGGCATGTATATTTCCTGCAAGGCACCTCGTTTACACCCAGTCAGTTTTTTTATTCACCACTCTGTAATTTGAAAGTAAATATTCGCACATTACTACAATAGAGTTATAAGAACACGATCTTACTATAACAGACACGCAATTGAAATAAACAACAAAAAGGACATCCAGTTATGCACATATCTCTTTCACTCTTTTGCTCTTTTACTTGTTTTAGTCATTTGACTGCCACCATGTTGTGGCACCGCCTTTAGCCGAACAGATCGACCCCAGGACTTATTCTTTGTAAGCCAAGTACTTATTCTGTCGGTCTCTGTTGCCGAAGCGCTATGTTACGGGTGGGTATGTAAACACACCAACGTTGGTTGTAAAGCGATGGTGCAGGGACACACACAGACACAGAAATACATAATAATACATACATATATATATATATATATATATATATATATATATATATATATATATATATATATATATATATATATACATATAGGTATGCAGGGCAGGGAATCGTCAATTATATATATATATATATATATATGTATGTATATATATACATATAAATATATTATATATATTATTATATATAGTTGTTTATATTATATATCTTCATTATATTTTGTTGTCTCTATTATATTTCTATATTTCGTTGTCTATATTATATTTCTATATTTCGTTGTCTATATTATATTTCTATATTTAGCTGCCTATATTATATTTCTGTATAATATTTTGTTGTCTATACTATACTTCTATATTATATTTCTATATTATATTTTGCTGTCTATATTATATTTCTATATTGTCTATATTATAGTTGTCTATATTATATTTCTGTATTTTATTTCGTTGTTTATATTATATTTCTATATTATATTTAGTTGTCTATATTATATTTCTGTATTATATGTTGTTATCTATACTATATTTCTATATTATGTATAATTGTCTATATTATATTTCCATTCTATATTTTGCTGTCTATATTATATTTCTATATTTAGTTGTCGAGATTATATTTCTAAATTATATTTAATTGTCTACATTATATCTCTAGTTGTGTCTATTATATTTTTATATTATAATTAATTGTCTATATTATAATTCTATATTATATTTCTAGTTGTATATATTATATTTCTATATTATATTTAGTTGTCTATATTACATTTCTATATTATATATATAGTTATCTATATTATATTTTTGTATTATATTTTCTTGTCTATATTATATTTTGTTATTATATTTAGTTGTCTATATTATATTTTTATATTTAGTTGTCTTATTTATTTTTCCATATTATATTTAGTTGTCTATATTATATTATATTATATTATTCTTCTGCTTTCTGCTATATTGACCACTTCACTATCTATATAGTTAAACTTCCCTATTCACTTCTTTCGGTATAAATCAGACTGAATATACATCGAATAGTTAAATGTAGCAGCTTTCTGTTCTGTATTTGAATCCTGATAAAATCAATTTGTCGCACTTATTGGTCGATAAAATGCATTCATTTACTAGAGAGGAATCAATGTACGTTATGCCCTTCCACCCAAATCTACGATATTACGCCCTAGATAGAAATGCTAAAAACAAATATGAACAAAACCATTGGTTAATTAGTTTCGGTATTCCTATATTGTCCCGAAGAAATAAAAGAAAAAATCACACGCGAGAAATCTGATACGACGGTTGCTATAGTAGGAAAATAGAAATACAATTATGAAATTGGTTTATTCACTATGGATGTGATTGTTATTTATTATCAACCAGGGTATTATTCTCAACCACTGTCATTGTTACTGTGATAACATGAATGGGATTAAAAAGACTTAGATTTGAAAAGAGGAACATTATTTATATATGTAAG
>NC_142932.1:91538180-91540680 GCF_046866305.1 Octopus bimaculoides | reverse complement strand
TGCTGAAAATAACAAACAAATCTCGCTCAAATTCCAAAATCTTCTTAAGCAGACAACCCGTTATCTTATGTCTTTAACTTGCTTTAATTATTAGACTGTGTTCATAAAGGAGCAAGGCCTTGAACTTTTGGGCGAATGAATCGTAGCCAGTACTTATTTCTTAAGCCTGGTGACTTATTCTATTGCCTTCTAATGCCGAATCGCTAAGTCACGGCGATGTAAACACACCAACACCGGTTGCTAAGCGATGGTTGGGGGACATACACTGGCAGAAGGATATACACACACACACACACACAAACACATATGTATATATGTATATAATAATAATAATAATAATAATAATAATAATAATAATAATAATAATAATAATAACACCACAGCAAACCACAGCACATACCCAAGGCGCACAGAGCTGCGCTCGGTAGTGAAGTGAAAGCACGTTATAAAAATAATAAAACTACTGAACCATAATAATAATAATAATATTGTCATTGAATGCTCGAAGTGAGGAGTAGATAGACAGCTGACAACTGATGAAGCGTCCTTTCTTTATGTTTACTTGTCCGGTTTTCCATTTTTTCTCTCGTTTTTTTTTTACGTATTTAACTCGTTTACATATTTCATGTTGTTTGCACAGTTGGTGACGGCCTGTACCCATATATGCATATACATATATATCTATCTATATCTATACAAACACACACACACTCACACACACACACATATGTATATATTATTTATTATTACTTAATTGAAAGCTACGCAAATAAGTTTATCTTCACTTTTTGACGCGACTGTACTCTATACTGTTTTCTTTATCCATGTTTTTCTAATTCCCTTCCTCTCCTTCCTCTTTCACCGTTTTCTCTGTATGTGTATCTCTCTCCCTCTTTCTCTTTTTTTGCTCTCTCCTCTTCTTTTTCTCTCTTCTTTCTCTTTTTCTCTTTCTCGTTGCTCACACGTGACCATCGTCCATTTTTCTTTTCCTGCAGGGACGTTCAAAAGACTGGACGTAATTTTTCTCTCACTTCTATCTTGTCTCTTCAAAGAAAATATTTCTTCCAGCATTCACTAGTTTCCTCTCGTTCTAGTCTAACGACCCTTCATGTTTGTTTTCGTTCGGTTACTTCCTATGTCTCTACTGTCTCGTTTTGTTCCTAACTTTGACCCTCCATAAATCCTAAATTTTATTTTAGAATTTATAGGGACAACTGTCTTTGATGACTCATATTGTCGTTAAATTCCTGAAATGAGGAGTAGATAGGCAGTCGAAAACTGATGAAGGATGCTTTCTCTGTATTTACTTGTCCTGTTTTCCATTTTTTTCTCATGTTGTTTACGTATTTAACTCGTTTGTTTACGTATTTCATGTTGCTTGCACATTTGGTAACGTCCTGTACTCATTTATGCATATATATATATATATATATAGATATAGATAGATAGATATTATTTATTATTATCGTTTAATTGAAATCCACGCAAATAAGTTTATCTTCACCTAGGTAATCGTTTTTTATTTCGTATATTTTCATTTGTGTTGCTCATTTTTACATTCTGGCGTTTTGCTGAAATATTTTCTTTAGAAAACATTCTTCATGGTTAGGCGATTTGACGTTTATATCTAGTATATAGGTGTCCACTTTGGTGGTCACTCCTCTTAATTTTGTATATATATATATATATATATTCTTTTATTCTTTTACTTGTTTCACTCATTTGACTGTGGCCGTGCTCGAGCACCGACTTATAGAGATTTAGTTGAAGAAATCGACACGAAAACTTATTTTGGAGGAAGTCTAGTACTTATAACTATCGGTCTATTTGCCGAACCGCCAGTTTATTGGTACATAAACACACCGGCATCAGTTGGCAATCGATGGTGGAGGCACAAACACACACATATATACATGCATACACACACACACACTCACACACACACACACACACACACACACACACACACACACACACACACACACACACACACACACACACACATATATATATATATGACAGGCTAATTTCAGTTTCCGTCTACCGAGGCTATAGTAGAAGACGCTTGCCCAAGGTCTCACGCAGTGGAATTAATCCGGAACGATGTGGTAGGGAAGCAAGCTTCTTACCACAGTCACACTGAACCTATATGTAGCGTGCGTGCGTGCGTGCGTGCGTGTGTGTGTGTGTGTGTGTGTGTGTGTGTGTGTGTGTGTGTGTGTGAGAGTGTGTATGCATATCCATAGTATACCTAGTAATAGATTTAGGAAAGCAATCTGGTTTTTGCCCTGACTTCTCCCCAAAAGTTAAAACTAACGCAAGCAATAAATTCTTGGCTCTTTTAGACAAGCATTTTCCAGTAAAACATGAATACGTGAAGATAAAAACTACCATACAGCTGCCGCCCCAAAAATATATGCACATTATCATTCGGAAGTTTCAGCTGTAACGTCCGCGACCATTAAGCTTGCCCAGTAGTCTCTGAAGCAGAAGTCGCAGA
>NC_142932.1:91520680-91530680 GCF_046866305.1 Octopus bimaculoides | reverse complement strand
CTGTCTGTGATGCTGTATTTCCAAGAAAGAACTCACATTTCAAGATTGTATCCATCTCTAAACAAAAGTAGCAAAAAACGATTTATAAGTACTTTATAAAGTGCAAAATGAGTTAGAATAGAGAAATAGATGTGTCAGCTTTCTAACACAAAATAAAGATTGTCAAAATATAATAATGGCGCAAAATGAGCAGCTGTCAAAATTTACCATATACCTTACTACAAATTTCATACTGGGCTCAATTTTGCTTTTCATCTCCCCGGGTTCTATGAAATAAATTATTACATTGGATGAACGGGCCTGTGATATCAACTTATAGCTCAAATCTGATCCTTACAAATCTGAACAACTTACCTATGAAGTACTGAAATTGATTTATGTATGTAATGCATCCTACATTAGAAATGAATTAGAATAGAAGCCTAAGGCTAAAATTTTCGTTTTCTTTTATTATGAGAGCTCTATTAACAAAGATAGACTGTGTATTTAGGTTCTTTAACAATAGTATATTTAAACTATGAAAGTAAAGGTAGTATACTTCATGTAGAAATGGGAAATCTTCTCATATTTTCATGAGCAAGTGTTTACCATTAGCGTCTTATTTCTGTTATGTTTTAACATCCTATTTTATAATGCTTTATTTGTTACTATATTGTAGACTGCGTGTTTTTGTCATATTTTTGACGAAGGTTTCTGTAGTTGAGTTCTCTAGGTTTCACTCTGATAGAATTTGAATAATTAATTTTAGACCACTTCTTCATGCGTTTTGTAGTTGACAGCAGGTGAAGGGAAAACAAATTGCCGTAAGATCAAGAAAACTATTTCAAAAGATTCTACCTAATTAAATGTGTAGGTTTTATTTTTTCAAAGAATATTGTAAGATAACTCGATCACAAATAATTTTAAATATAGATTATAAGTGACTGTCTCCTGCACATCTAAAAACATAGAATGTTATTACCAATTGTGTTTGAAATAGATTGTTCTTGTTGTTTATTCAGGGAGGTAGCGTTGCACCAAATGACATTCTCAATGAATAGAAATTCACCATCGAGTTAAGGAAAGAAAGTAAAATCCAGCGACAGTTGTTAGCGACCCTTAACGAAAGGAGATGATTTTATGAAACTAAAAATTCGGTTTATCAATAAATGAATACTCATTCTTATGAAGGAATGTGGTCTTTGATAGCAGGCAAGATAATTATCGACATGTTTCAATCATTCTGAACTTTGAATTTCTTTGTCGTTAAAAAGAGAAAACGTTTTTTTTTATTATTACAATTATTACTTTTATTTTTACAAATGACACTTAAAGGCGGAAAGCCGGCAAAATCGAGCTTGGTAGTATTTCGTGTTTTCGCGTTCTGAGTTCAAAGTCGACTTTGCCTTTTATTCTTTTGAATAAAATAAGTACCACTGAAGTACTGAGATCGATGTAATCGGCATACCCACCCCCACCGAAATTTGAAACCATTACTACTAATGATTCTGCCAGCGACGAGCTGGTGGTATCATCAGCAAGCCGTACAAAATTCTTCGTGGCATTTCGTCAGTCTTTACGTTCTGAGTTAAAATTCTGCGGAGGGCGATTTCTCCTTTCAGAGGCCGATTAAGTAAGCACCGGTCAAATACTGGTTTCGATGTTAAAATGAACCACGTCATAAAATTTATAACTCTGAATCAGTAAGATTGCATTTACATGGAATAGAATTTCCGTAAAAGATAAGCGATAACCATAATTACGATCTTAATTCATTTACTTTCGTCATGCTAGTAATTTGGGCTACATATTTGTTTGCGCCTTTTGATATTCCAAGTGTTACAAAAACAATAGGAAATATTGCTTTACGACATCGCATTTTTTCTGATTTCTACCCCCAAGTGATTATATTTGCCCAAGCGGTTCGGCAAAAAGAGACCGATAGAATAAGTACTAGGCATCCAAAGAATAAGTCCTGGGGTCGATTTTCGTGACTAAAGGTGGTGCTCCGGCTTGGCCGCAGTCAAATGACTGAAACAAGTAAAAGAGTAAAAGAGTAAAAGAGTATATGTTATTGTCCGCTAGAGTTGGATCATACATCTAAAGACATGTCATTTTAATATGATTTTACACAATATCTGGTCGATTAACTTGAATTTCCCGATCAGTCTCTATATTTGAAATTCCAAAGGACGGAAAATTCATCATTCTGGACAGCCGATGCCTTTTGTTCCCAATACCTCTGTCTGTAATAGAGTTTGCATACGTATCCTAAAAAGCAACTCAGATGTTCTGTTACGCCTTTCCGAGTAATCTATTGGTGCCAGTGGGTTACGTCAGGAGATTATGAGGTCGAGTGTTTCGAGATGTTTTCTGCATTCGTAAGACGAAGGACGGCTTTTAAGTTTCAGAACATTACTCCGGTAATTCCCAGGGGAAGGCACTGATTTGCAAGATTTTTCATGTGAATTCGTGTGTTGAAGCAAGTGTTGTGTCTAGGGAGAGGCATTATTAACATACACTCACTAGTTCAATTCCACTCCTACTTTATTAGTCAATTGATTAAATATCCAAAATACTAATCAATTGTTTGTTTGGCTTGGTTTAGCAGTAAGTTATTTGTTTTGCTTTTGCTTGTCAAATATCTTTCATTGCTACATGCAACATTTTCAAAAACTTTTTCCAAATTTTTAAACATTTCAAACACAATATATCTCGTACTAGAATAGCTGATCTAAAACTCACAGATACCAGCTTCCTATATTCAATATTACTCTAATCTTTTCGTCCCACCTAACCATACTTAATTTATCATATGACAAAATATATTTCGCCTCCTTTTAATTCTACTATGTTTGCCATGGCGTTAGACATGCTTCAAATATTCAACATCATCTTCATTTGATAAAACATGGTGATTTCACCGCTTTCTTTTCAATTTTCATATCTTACGTATCTCTGAGAAACAATGTATCAGATCGCGTTTTTCACAACATTAGCAGGAGAGAATTCTTTTCGCTTCATTCCCCTTGTATATTCCGGTCATTATTCATTTCACAATGCCCGGATGCGCAAGAAATTTTTTCTTCTTTACTTGCTGAAGAAGAGAGCTGTCGCTCTGATAGCATCTTAATATTTCTGCGACGCTTTGTTTCGTGCTCTCCCCCGCCTTTGAAAGATTATATATATATACTGAGTTTTTTTTTTTTTAGCACTGACCTCCATTATCTACGAAGAACGAACCAGCAAAGTTGGTATAATGATTACTGAATGTTTCAGCTATGTATCTATATATGTATGTATGTATGTATGTATGTATGCATATATGTATGTACACACACATACGTACACACATGCGCGTACACACACTCACGTACATACGCATATATATATGTTGATGTATATATTTATATTTGCATGTGTATTACAAAAGGTACCGTTAATTCTACTATTATCCAATGTCGCTAAGAATGATAATAACAGAATTAACGATACAGGCGACTGCAGGCATTTAAAAAACCGAGCGATTATGATTAATCAAATGACATACCAAGTATGTCTACCTGCTTGAAAGAACAGCCAAAATCTGTTATTAGATCGCCAAAAAGTACTTTTTGGCGATCTAATAACGGGTTTTGGTTCTTATTTCAAGCAGGTAGACATAAATAGTATGTCCTTTGATTAATTATATAAATTCGTATATATATTATAATATGTGTGTGTGTTTATAGGTATGGATTCATGTATCTTTTCGAATGTTCAAGATGACACTGGCCATGTCCTTTACTGAGTTGTCTGTTTTTGTCACGTAGCATAATGATTCGACAAATAGTGATAAATAAAATAAGCACCAGAGTAAAAAATATACTGGGGTCGATTTGATCCAGGAGTACCATTGATATTAGTTCTACGGCATGGCTTTAATGTAATGAATGCCACCAATGAACGGAAAAGAGAATAACGTATATTATATACAAGCACATACACGCACCCTGATTCTTTGTATCCCCCTCTCTCTATCTCTCTCTGTCTCCCTATCTCTCTCTTACACATGCTCTCTCTCTCGCACTCGCACACACACACACACACACACACACACACACACACACACACAACACACACACACAATTTGAATTGCTACTGTTTTTATCGTTTCTTTTGGTTCAGGTGTTTTTTGCCGGAAGAAGAAGAAGCGGGTGTCAGGCTAATTAATCCCCACAGGACGGAGAGACGGAGGGAATCAAGGGTCAGAAAGGAGACAGCTGGGTAATTAGCAAAGGGGAAAAGGTTAAAGTGAAAACAATCAGGGACAATAGAATGTTGGGCTGTGATTTGAGATTATAAAGGGGCGTTTCATGGGCGAAAGACGCGTGAAACTGTATTTGTATGTATACGCATGCGTGTGGGTATTTATATGTACTTTTTCCATGACATATACGTTTGTGTGCGTATATATGCACGCGAGTATTTAAATGCGTACGCAAGGAAACGTGTTTATATGCGTACTGATGTGTCTGGGTGCGTAGTGGGTGTAGGGAAAACCAGAGCTGTGCTTATCTGTCTAATATATGTATATACATTTGTGCGCGTACGCTGTGGACGTGTTAACGTTGGTATTAATGTGTGGCATTTGAAAGAACATTCTAACGTTGTATTTGAAGGCGTTTCATGTAGTCTGAAGTATGTGGGTATCTGATATACGTTTCTCTATATGTCAGTCTGTATCTCTCTTTGTGACGACAGAACTCCAATTAGATAGAAGGGAAGATCCTACATATCAGAAAAGGACACGAGGAGGGATCCGTCACTAAATAAGATAGCCAGTTAGGAAGAAAAAGAGAGCATAGGCGAAAAAAAGGTAGATACGCCGAAATGTATGTATGCATGTCTATCTATTTATCTATCTATCTATCTATAAATTTATCAAGATACACACCCAAACACACACACACACACACACACACACACACACACACACACATATATATATATATATATATATATATATATATATATATATATATATATATATATACAGAGAGAGAGAGAGAGAGAGAGATAGATAGATATACACAGGCTGCCTGTGCGGTGGGCAGCTTCCTCCCCAACAACACCACATGGGTCCGGGTTCAGTCTCACTGCGTGTCATTTTGAGCACGTCTCTTGTAATATAGTCTCGGGCTGACCAAAGCCTTGTGAGTGTTTGTGAGCACGTACAGAGATACACGTAGACTTATATACAGATGCATATATATATATATATATATATATATATATATATATATATATATATATATATACATACAAGTATATGTTCATGTATATATACTTGTATATAATATATAATATATATATTTATGTATGTAGATATATCATATGGTCTTGTGCGTATAAATGTATACCTGTGTGAGCTATTTTCGTTCTCTGTAAGTCCATAACACACGAACAATCTAGTGATACATATGTCACTGTAAACGGGAGAAGAACAGATTTAGCATCAATAAATCAGAAAAAAGAAGTAATAATAATAATAAAAGGAAGTGAGCTGAACTTGTACCATATTCAATTACAGTGTCCAAGAAAATTTTTGCTTACTTTGAAAGTGATTTATAACATAACCGTTAGGGCAACTCAGAAATAAGGTAAAAAGGAAGACACATGAAAAAGCAGATATTTTTGTAGAATAGACAAATTTACAGATATCGTTGCAATTTTATTTATTTATTTTGTGTGTGTGTGTTTCATTTGTTGAAGCTGTTGTTGATGTTCATGTTGGTGATGTTATATGTTGTAGGTTATAAGATTTTCTGCACAATAGCTTATGTTTTCGTTGATCCAAACATGTCACTCTTCCCCTCTGTGAATGAATTACTGGTTCTTTCAAAGAATTCAAACCAGTAGACAGCGATTCTTTGTTTGTCTGAATTTTATTTATTTGTTCACCTTTATTCATCATCATATTTGTTTTATTTATCTATTTATTTATTTATTCATTTTCGTTATCATATTTCACATATATGACAGTTGTAGTACCATTTTGGGCCCTTGGTAGTAAATAATAGTAAAATACTTTTCTGATGCAGTAAGGTGAGGGATAAATCGTTTGAGCGGCATAACCCAAATAGCAACATGTATAAACAAGGACATAGACAATAGGAGTAACAAAAGTAAGGAGATGACAACAAGGGGGAAACATTGTCGAAATGACTAAAACATCACATCCCTACCAACAACAGAATATACGTGAAAAAATATTGACTTTGAATTTTATTAATCTACCTTATGTGAGGTAATAAATTATGTTTTAAAAGCACTGATTCAAAAAAACAGGCACACACATGAAAGAGTTTATATATATATATATATATATATATATATATATATATATATATATATATATATATCAAACATAGGAGAAATTTGGATTTTGGTATGTATTTCATCATCCATTTTTGAATAAAAGCGAAGTATATTTCACATGGAATCGAAATTGTATTACAAGATTCTACTTTGCAAGAAAGAGACTTCTTGTTTTTCCAGGCCGTTGACATAAATATAAAAGCAGATTGGCAGTACATCTTAAAATGCAGGTTCAAAAGCCAAGAATAGTAAAGCCATATATATATATATATATATATATATATATATATATATATATATATATATATATATATATATATATATATATATATAGATATATATATATATAAATATATATATATATATATATATATATATATATATATATATATATATATATATATATATAGTTCACAGATGAGATCGAGATTTTCCGCATAGAAGACAATTAGTAGTGCTCAAAAGATTCAAACTTAGACTCCGATGTCTTTACAGGGAATCGTTCCACAAAGTAAAGAAAGGCTATAAAAGAGGTCACGTTGGGCGTGTATAGAGGCAATTGTGTGGATAAATAGATTAGATACATCAAATATATTAAATATATAACTTTGAATATGAAAAGCAAAATATGTATATATTTTTACATGCAAAAGGTGGAAACTTACTAATAAATTTAATATATTTGATATATTTGGCGTATCTAATTTGTTTATTCACATAATTACCTCTTTTTCTCTCTATCTCTGCATCTCTCTCTCTCTCTCTCTCTCTCTCTCTCTCTCTCTCTCTCTCTCTCCTTCTCTGTATATATATAGATATATATATATATATATATATATATATATATATATATATATATATATATATATATAATTATGGAAGGAAAATTCATTTTGCAATAAATTAATAAACAGATAGTTAATAGCTTTTAAAGTTTTCCAATTTTGTGCAATTTTAATCAATCGAAAGCCACAGACATATTGGTGCTTCTTTCCATAGTAGCCAACCAAGCTGTTGTCTGCGTTAAACTTCCACAATCACTATATAACAATATTGTGAACTTTTGTTTTATAATTTTCGTTAGAAAATTTGTATTAATTGCTTTAAATATTACTACAGTGTAATGTACAGTTTATTTTTTGCAATTTTTTACAAGAATTTTCATTGAGGATTTTTCCTTTTGAAATTGTCTACATGTTTGTTCGAACGTTTGTATTGGATACCTTTATCAGACAAAAAATTGAATGCGTTTTTTTTTTCCTATTGCTGTCGCAGTGTTTGAAATTTTAAGATTGAGTTTAAATTTTCAAATTTGGTATATTGATATAACTTTTCACTTCGAATCAAATTTATTATTTCCTTGTTCCAGAAAAAACATCATTAAAATGTTCATCAAATGTATATTCATAATTGATTTACCCCAGGTCATCGACTTGTCGGACTGAACTAAACACCAGCCGTGATCCTTAAGTCTAACACGAAGCCCTAATTCTCACTCTAAACGTCAAACCTAAACCCTGAATTTAAATCTAAACACTAGTTCAAACCTTAAAACCTAACTCTAACCCTAAAACCCTCAACTCCAACTCTAAATCTTAACACTAACCCTCGTGTATTTCAAACTTTCGTTTAGAATTTTCGCTATTATTTGTTTTCATGAACCGAACGTATAAAATACGGGGAGATTTTTGCAATTTTTCGCAAAAAAAAAAAAATTAGTGAGGATATTTTTGACATATATTGCCTGTTTCAACGTTTCACATGACGTTATTCATTTAAAGTTATTAACACTGCAAGGCTTCTTACAACTTTCGTCGTCGTAATATTGTTTTCATTTTGTTTAATAAAAGTTATCACGCAGAAAATGCTAGCTTCCGAATCCTGTTTTCTGACTGGGTAAAAATGATCAAAATTTAGACCGCTGTAACATTCTTATTAATTTTTTATGAAACAAGTGAATATCAACATCAGATTCAGCGAGAAAAAATTACATCAATATTCTGAATCTGCGAATTTTCACTTAATTTCATAATTGCAAAATGTGAGAGCCAAAGGAAAGATAAGAATAATGTGTAACCTAATGAACTTCATTACGTAATCCCCAGTACCCATGTCATTTATTTAATTTCACACACACATGCACACACACAATCATATATATATATATACATACATACATATATACATATATATATATACATATATATATATATATATATATATATATATATATATATATATATATATATATATATATATACATGTATATATAATTCCCTGACATAAGGTATTTCTGCTATTTACTTGGCCTATGCTACATATATGGAGCTATAATTCTAACTTCCATACTCATCTATGGAAGGGATGTTTTTGATACATCTTTCTTATATCTTCAAATAACCGTTGAAGCCGTTTGTTATGGTTCAATACCCGACAATACTCACATCTCTTTCTCCTACGAATACAAATATGACTCTCCTAGATCCAATTTTTTCTGATCTATTCCTTTTTAAGGTTCCTTGTATTATGGTTTCTTTCTTTCCTGCACTGAAGAGTACGTTGCTATTTGTTTAATTTAATTCAATCATAAATTTATATTAATATATCTCCGTACGAAACGATCGTCTGCAAGAATTATTCTTATAGATTTTAACGATCTTTCCTCAATTCTTAACAAAATTCATGAGATTTATGGAACTTCATTCCATGATATAATATATATATATATATATATATATATATATATATATATATATATATATATATATATATATATATATATATATATATATATATATATATATATATATATATATATATATATATATATATATGTATATATATATATATATATATATATATATATATATATATATACATATATATATATATATATATATATGTATAATCGTCGCCATGCTTGACTACTAAATCCACAAGATTTTTATTCTTTCGCGTATTATTTTCTATCTTTTGCGTTTCGAGCCTACGCCCTTCAGTGCATAGGCTCGAAACACAAAAAGACTTTCTCACTTTCCCGAGCGTCAAACCAACACACCTGCTTGTTGTTCATACACCTGCGTCCGTCTTTTGTATTTCTCTAAATTTCAACTATATATGTGTGTGCGTGTGCGTGTATCTATGTATGTATGTGTATATATATATATATATATATATATATATATATATATATATATATATATATATATACGGCCTGTGTAATGTAACATGTATTTAGTCGATAAACTCCATATACTATATCGAAAACACACACGCGCGCACGCGCGTGGTAGCTTTTCAAATAATTTGAGTTTTGCAGCTGAACATTATCAAAGGTATCCAGTTCATTGTCAATTTTGACTTTTTATCTGCAATGAAATACCTTTCTTCCTTAATTTCACTGCCTTTCCCATTTTCCCCGACTCCTCTCGTTTTCTCTCTCTCTCTCTCTCTCTCTCTCTCTCTCTCTCTCTCCCTCGCTTTCGCTTTCCGTGTGTATGTGTGTGGATGTCTGTTGGCGTGTGTATGTGGGTCTCTGTGTGTGTGTATTCTTGCGTGTGTTCCTAAACTGTATTATATATGCAGACATACATGTGTTCTGCTTTAAAGTGGAAAACGCACGTACATGCAAACACAGGCACACATATACATACACACCTGT